>NC_091957.1:160000-216129 GCF_031021105.1 Erythrolamprus reginae
CATTGGTGGATTTGAAAGTCTCTCTGCACCTGACGGCAACCACAATGACACTCACACCTGACACGCCCCATTGTCTCCAACTGCCCTCCCTCAATCCTTCCACACACACACACACACGCACGCACACACGCGCCCGAGGGAGGCTCCCCTGGCAGTGGGAGGAGGTGCTCTTCTGCCTCCAGGCCTCCCCCATGTCCTGAATGCAGAAGCCACCACGTAACCTGACCGTGAAGCTCCTTGGCTCAAGCGCTAAGGCTAAAACCCATTAGTTGAAAATGTGCGGAAGCTCGGACCGACACTGTTTTCCCAGGCATGAACCAGCAAGCACACTGTCCCCACGCTGCGGGCAGCCCCTCTTGCATTTCACCCATTGCTCCTGGGGGGGGGGGGGGTTCCTCATCCTCTCCCCTTGTGTGAAGGACTTTCATTTAATACCTCTAAATAAGGCATTGAGCTGGGCAGGGAAGCCCTAGTGACCGAGGCGAGATTGATCTGCAAATAAGGGGAAGGCTGCTCCTAGTCTTAAGAAAGAGCCCACCCAGTCTTTCCCTTCCCTTTTCAAATATCCATGTCCCTGCACGGGCAGGCTCCCAACTTCCCCTCCCCACGCGGGATGACCGTTCTGTTTCTTTAGCCACGGCCCTTTTCCCAGAGGTCTCCTGGCCCTGACTTTACCTGCCTCGCATTTGAGGCGCAGCGTCCGGAGCCTTTCCCCTAAATGCCTCTGTGCCGGTGGGGTTTTTTTTTTTCATTTTCATTATTATTACCGTATTATTATTATTATTATTATTATTATTATTATTATTATTATTATTATTATTATTTATTGAATTTGTATGCCGCCCCTTTCCGCAGACTTGTTTTGTTGTTTGTAGACTTTAGCCATCTATTTTCATAATTCTGAATGTTATTATTTTGTGGACTATAACAATCTGTTAGACAGTGGATGAGTTGTATAAGGAAGGGAGGGAGGAAAGAAGGGAGGAAGGGAGGAAGGGAGGGAGGGAGGAAAAGAGGGAGGGAGGAAGGAAGGAAGGAAGGAAGGAAGGGAGGGAGGAAGGAAGGGAGGGAGGAAAGGAGGAAGGGAGGGAAGGAAGGGAGGGAGGGAGGAAAGGAGGAAGGAAGGAAGGAAGGAAGGAAGGAAGGAAGGAAGGAAGGAAGGAAGGAAGGAAGGAAGGAAGGAAGGAAGGAAAACTCTGGAAATGGAAATGTTATTTTGCGCTGTAGGCTCTGGAGACTTAGCTGCCTCCCTTCCCTGCCTCTGACCAAGAGAGAATGCTTGGTGCCACATCCCTCCCCCTTGCCCTCATTCTCTGCACTTACCCCTCTCTTGAACAGAAGCCTGGCTGACCTTCCTGCGTCGTCGCTTTCGGAGGGCTGCAGGAGTCTGTACTTGGGGTAGATTTCCACCCTGAAATTGCTCAGGTATGCAGCCTCTGACACCGCCACCAAATTCCATTCCTGCAACCGAAAGGAAATCCCAAGGAATCTTAAGGGCTGGAAGTAGATGGATGCCTCTCAAGCCCCGATTCTATTTCGGAGCGGGTCCAAGGAGAAATGTCACTCCAGCCCCTTTTTGAACTTGCAACACTTCTAGTGAAGAGGCAACGATGCTGAAGGAGACGTGAAGCTCCGCTCAGATGGGGGAATTCAGGCCGGCCCAGGGCTGCATTTCAAAGACGAGAGGGCAGCAATTCCTCAGACAGGGCCAAAGAGAAACCACGGCAATCGATTCGAAGGATTAAACACAATTTTAAAAACGCGTTTTTATATTACATTGGCTACATACATCAAAATGTCAGATAAATTAAGTGAGAGGGAAGCCTTTTCCAGCCCTGTCCTGCAAAAAGCACATCTAAAGTGGGGCCGCTCCACTGGACAGGGGGGTTCAGAAGGATACAGAAGGACCAGGCCTTCCTCTGGCTCTGCTGAGGTTAATCAGTGGCCACAACAAGGCTTATCTTGCAAGAGATCCTGTCCTAATTTAATGAGTAACTTCTCCTCTCCTCTCGTGTTCCCAGCCTTATTTCCACTGGAGCAGAACCGGCCCCGCTCAGAGCCGGCCTGAATCACGGCTGCCTTTCCAGGGCCCACGTCCCACCAGCATGTCACTCAAACGTTGGCCATATCTTCCACTGCCACCAGTTTGCCCCAAAAACGCTACTGGTAGCCCTGGTCCTTCCACTTGCTCCTGCCTGGGAGAAATGGTAGAACAGTGGTGGGGGTGGGTCCAGAAAAAGCCCCCGTGGCTCACCGCCGTCCATCTGCAAAGCCATAACCAGCCCCCTCCAGGAAGCAAGCAGACCCCAAACGCAGATGCCACTCTCTGCCTGCCTCTGCCTCTGTCTCTCCCTCCACCCAAACTCAGATGGGGTCCCTGAACCCCAGGGGGCCTTGGAACCCCCCCCCCCCCCCGTTCAGCTGTCACCTCCCTCTCCTCATGGGCCTCGTCCCTTCCAAAACCCAAGCTGCTGGGAAAGCCCTGCTTTCTGGCTGACCCAAGCAACCTGCCAGCAGCCTTGGAGAGGTAAGAAGAGGAGGCTAAATTGACGGTGGAGTCCCATCCTGGCATAGTTTCACAGAAGAAAACGGAACACTCTTCCTATTCAGGAGTCACAGAGAAAGCCACCTCCAGGTTCTGAAGAACCTCGCTGATCCAGAACATTCAGGGAGTGGGTGCGAATGAACCGAGCTTCTTAAGGGTCAAGAGACAGACGCACAGAAGGGCCAAGCTCCGTCCCTGGCCCGTCCCTGTCCTGTACTTTGACCGGCCCTTTACTCCCCTGGTCTTCTCGGCAGACAGAGCCCAGCAAGAGCCACCTGATGCCAGAGAGGGAATCCGTAGCTCCAGGCAATTCTTCAAACTGTTACAACCCGCAAAGGGACAAATGCAACACTTGTGTTAAAACACAATCCTGATATATGGGGCATCTTTGCCCAAATCCTGCCCTGGATCTTATAGCATCTCCTAAAGGAGCACCTGGAATTCTTTTCACCTGCCAGCATCGTACGGGTGGTTCGCACCACAGAGAATGACATCTCCCCAAGCGGTTTCTTCTGTCTCTGAGGGTGGGGCCCAGGAGAAGCAGGCCAAGGAGCTGAGGCTTTCCTAACAGCTTTGCGCTCAAAAACTTGTTTCATTGTATTGATATGCTGCTCCCTCCAAATGGACTCTGAGCAGCTAACAATTGGAGTAAATGCAGCAATAAAGACAGTTAAAATCTAATAATAAAAGTCAATAGTAACAGTAATATAAAAAACATACATACTTGCAATCAGCCTAATTCCAGGCCTGGAAGGCTTTCCGGAGGACCGGTACAGTGGAGATAAAGTGGATCTCTGGAGGCAGTTGGTTCCAAAAGTTTGGAGCCGCCACAGAGAAGGCTCTTCCCTGAGGTCCTGCCAACCGACCGCAGCAAGATATGAGGGAAGAGGTCTGGCCCTGAGCCGTTTAGCGCCTTGGGAGAAATTGTGCATATTTCATTTAAAAAGTTGGGCATATGCAAAAAACATGGATTGGGTCTTTACAACTTTTCTCGGGCCCATTTCAAAACAAAACAAAACATTTTAGCACCCACCTTGGGAAAGGCCTGGAGGGAGCTGCTGGTGGAGGCTGGCAGAGCTGCTGTGGATGGACGCTGGGCAGGGGGAGAAGGCCAGGAGGAGGAGCCGCCCCCTCCTTTCCTTCAAAGGAGAGGGGTTGCCAAGAGAACGCCACAAGCAACACAAACTTTGCTGCTCCAAAGAGCCATGGCAGCCACAGAAATCCACTCTGCCGGGCTTAATGACCTCTCCTGGGCAGACAATTCTGGACTGTCCGTCCCTCACCCTCTCAGCTTCTTCTGTCCAACAAATGAGATCTCCCTGGCAGGGCACCAGCGCCGCCTTTGGGACAGGCTCCAAACCTGACTGTGGAAAAGTGGTTAATGCCTGGAATTCATTACCTGATTCTGTGGTTTCATCGCCAAACCCCCGAAACCTCACCCTTAAAGACTGTCCACTGCTGACCTCACCCGATTCCTAAGAGACCAGCATCAGCACACCAGTGGTCCTACCATCCCTGTCCTAACCTTCCCTTTGATCCGCACCCATCTGATGTTTATAAGGAATGTTACATCTATGTATATAACCAATACGTACTTGACAAATAAAATAAAAACAGAAGAGGCCATATAACCCCTATTTCCCCAGGGGGGGTGGGGGGCATAAAAGCCAGAAACACTGGGGATCTTGCCCCCACCTAGCTAGAATCAGGACTTCTTTAGATATATATGCTCACTGACAAATGGCATGGCCTACATTTATCTATGCCTCCAAACACCAATAATGAACCAAGAAAGAGAATTAGGAAAGAGGAACCACCCTGAGTTTTATTTATTTACAATGGGCAGCAGGGAACCATGGAGAAGTGGGGGTTTGCATTGGACAGTTCTTCCACTCGGCAGCGTTGTTGAAAAGAAGCCCAGGCAAGAGTTGATGCGTGAGGTCAATGCATTTGGGGGGAGGGGGGGGAGACGAGAAGCAGGATCACCACCATGCTTTAGAAACATAGAAACATAGAAACATAGAAGTCTGACGGCAGAAAAAGACCTCCTGGTCCATCTAGTCTGCCCTTATATTCTGCCCTTTATTTTCTCCCAAGAAGTCCTACTTATTAGGGGCTGTCATATTTATAAACTAAATTACAGTATTTAGATCCTGACTCTGGAGCTTAGTTTCCAAGACTTACTTACTCTTGCTCCCAGACTTTCAGAATAAATGAACTCCTTCCGAAACCACCTCTTTCCTCTTCCAGTTCATTCCCTTGCAAAAGGACCCCACTGCTCACAGAAGGGGGATGGAATGAAGGACGGCCACCTTCGGGAAGGCCCACTCAGGTTCTGCTCCATCTTTCTCCCGGGACTTTTGCGTGACTCGGAGGCAGGCTGGGAAGGCCACTGGAAGAAGGGTGTGGGGAGGGAGTCCAGTCTTGGAGGAGCGCCTGTTTCCACAGAACGGCCAAGCCCCCCTTTCATTTCCCCATCCATCGGCTCATTGAGCTGTCCTCCAGCCAGCAGGAGGCCCTTGGCCTTTGAACGGCCTCCCCTTTTAAAGCATAACCCTGAGTCGTCTTCAAGCCATAGCATTTAGCATAAAGGTTTACATACCGCCAGTGTTCCCTCTAATTTTTTGGGGGGGTGGGCGGAAAAGTATAGTGTCTGAGCGGCAGTCCCTTCGGGACTGAGCGGGACAGAAATAATAAATAAATAAATAAACAAACAAACAAACAAACAAATAAAAAACCCACCCTGTTTTGCCTGAGAGAATTTCAAAATAAAATACTGTACTGTGTGTCTATAACAGTGAGCTCATAATAGGGCAACTCTATCAATATCAAAATGCCACTTAAATAGTTGAGCTAGTTTCAAACTAGATTTTGGTTTTCTTTCTCTCTTCCTTACTCCCATTCTTTTTCTTTCTAAGTTCCTTCCTCTCTTTTTTCCATCTGTTTCTCTCTCTTCCTCTCTTCCTCTCTCTCTCCTTCCCTCTCACTCTTTCCCTCTCGGCTTCTGGGCAGGTTTGGAAAACTCTGAGTTGATGATGATTTTTAAGTGAGCGATTGCTCACTGCTCAGCTTAGAGGGAACTATGCATACCGCTGCACAGTGCTTTCCAGCCCTGTAATAGATGTTGAGGGTCAACACTCTGGGTCCTCATTTTACCTACCTCGGAAGGATGGAAGGCTGAGTCAACTTTGAGCCTGGTGAGATTTCATCTGCCAAACGGCTGGCAGCCGGTAGTGGTCAGCAGAAGCAGCTTGCAGTACTGCAGTCCAACCACTGCACCACCCAGGCTCTTAAGCGTTGCATATGCCCACTGACTGACCGCTCACGTTGTCTTTCTGGCCGTCCAGTGTTCCACTTTTGGGGCTATTACAAAAAAACTGTTTTTTGGAGACAAGGCTCAGAGAGGCACAAAGTGGGAAAGCAGGAATTTTAATGGTTGTAAGTTCAAGACTGTGCCCCCCCTCCCCTTTTTTCTTTTAAATAAAAGCAACCATCCTTGGAGTTGGCTACTGATTACCCACCCAGCCCCCCTCTCCCTCCCGGTCCCCCTTTTGGGTTCAAGTGAAGCCAGGGGGAGAATCAGGGCTGTCCTCCAAGGGGGAGGGGGAGGGGGGAGGGGGAGGGGGCCCGGGGGGCTGCAGCGCAGCAAAGGTCTTGGATGCTTCCTCTTCAGGCCAGGCCTCCCTGCTGATGTCCGGAGCGTCCCTCTCGGCCCGGGTGGCCTCCCTCCAGCTTGCCAGGTGCTCGCGATGCTGCCCGTACCTGAACTCGGCTTTCGGGAGGCAGCCAGCGAAGGGGTCGCAGCCTGAGTAAAACCAAGCCAAAATAGGGCATGGTCAGGGCCCCATGGCTACTACTGACCGTGGCCACCTGATAAAAAAACCCTAGGTAAAAGTTCTGCCTCTTTGCCTTTCTGTCCGTGATAAAGAAGCCAATCTAGCCACGCTGCCTCTGAGTGTCGGCTGTCAAGTAAGCCTTTCCCTGAATAAGAACCTACTGCCCGGTAGGTAGGGAAGGGCAGTTGGAAACAAGGTTGGCTCCCTGACCCTCTCCCGGCCCCCGAGGCGAATCGACAGAGGGACAGAAAAGCCTCCTAAGCCCTCGGGGTCAAGGGCTCCCTCTCTCCTGCACCTGGACACCGCTTGAGGGAGTTACCAGGCGGGCATTTTTACTGGGGTTACGTAGGGCATGGGAGAGTCTCCGTGCCGGCTGCAGGGCGGCCTTTCCACCAAGTCACAGGGGAAACACCGAGTGGAGGCCCTTCCCAGCCGCGGTCTTTTCTCCTGATAGTTTCCATACACTAAGCAGAGGAAGTGGTTTGGCTCCACTGCTGTTCTACGGGAAATGGGAAGGGAGTGGGACGGGGCTAAAGGAACAGGCCTTTCCTCCCCCTCCCCCTCCTCCTCCTCCTCCTCCTGCGGCCTCCAAGACTTCCCCTTTCCCTCCCGAATCGAAGGGAACGTGGCCTCCTGCAGCCAGTCCACCATTCCTTCCCGGCTACTCTCAAGACCAGCACCGCAGCCCTCTTGGCCCCAGGGGGCTTGACCTCCCTCTTTGCCGAGGAAACGTCACGTGCGGGACATGCGGGACATTCCCACCAACAACCTGGCAGGAGCGCTAGCTGGCCCCAGGGACCGGGTGGGGGGGGGAGATGGGCAAGGAGGGCAGCAAGGGGCAGCTGACAGAAAGGTAAATGCCGAACCTTCCCCCGCCGCAGCTCCTTACGCTTCCCATACCTGATGGCAGACCCCTGGAAGAAAAGCCCACCGCACTCACCCTGCGTGCCCAGCCTTGCCATGTTGCCCTTATAGGCCGCACATTGCACACAAGACCTTCTCTTAGCAAACATTCTTGGGGACGCCTGCAGCTTGCAATTCCCTGCAGCCTGGAGGAAAAACACCCACAACACCATCCAAGATCCCTGCCTCCTTTCTTGTAAAGATCTGCCCACCTGTGGAGTCCTCGGAGAGGGGTGGCATATAAATCAAATCAATCGATCGATCAATCTTTTTCTGGCCAGGCCAGCCCCCCATGGGCCCCATGGGCCAGGACTGGCTACCTCTAGAGGGGAGATGCCGAAGCTGAGAGGGACTCCTACCCTGCTGCCCCCCCTCTCGACCGACACCCGTCCCCCCCCCACCCCCACTTCCCTTCCTTCCAGGTCTTTCATCCCTGCCACTGTGGGGCCCAGTCGTGGCACAGCCGGCCACTCCTGAGGGGGAGGCCCCCGCTCGTCTCCATGGCAGGCAACCAAACCTGGCTGCTCCCAGCACCTCCCAAAGCCCCGGGGCCGTGCTCCCCTCTCCCTCTGCTCAGCCTCTGCCTAGGGCTCCCTTCTCCCACCCAGTCACTGGGAGGGGGGGGGTCAACGGCACTTACAGATACTGCGGCCATCTGGCTGTGCACAGGGAGGCCCCCTCCTTTCTTCTCTGGATGGCTACCAGCGCCCCCCAGCTGCTCTACCACCCTCAGGTGTCTCAGGACCAGGGAGCCTGTGGCCAGACGGAAGAAGCCAGTCAGTCCTGGCCAGAGAAGTCTTCTCCTTACACTCAGGTCATGGCTCCCATGCTAGAAGGGAAGCAGGCAAACCTCCCGAGACGATGATCCTGGGCTGGCGGCCGAGGCTTCTTCCCGAACCTTTGTCTTCCGTGGGGATCTAAAGGAAGGAAGGAGAGGCTGCAGCAAAGGGGGCCGGCGGGGAAAGTCCCAGAAGAACATGGGCCTCCTGCCTCTTTCACAATGCTCCACCTCTCCAGGAGTCCACCCATTGGCTGTCAGCAAGCACACCTTGGCCACCGCGCTACTTTGGGTCTTGCTCACCTTAGACTCAGATCGGTCAAAACTGGGTGCCTTCTGCACGACAAAGGGCGCTGCCAGTGTCTGCTTGCTCCCCAGCGGAGCCCTTCCTCCTCCTCCTCCTCCTCTTCTGCTCTCCTGAGTCACGGCTCCCTCGCTTTGTAGCAGGAGATGCCGAGTGGGCGCCTGGTGTTTCCTTGTCCTCAGGAAGCCGCCAGCCGTGCTCCTTCCTTGGTCTACAGGACTGCAGCAGAGTCCCACCTCAGCTCCCCTCCTTCTCAGGCGTCCCCAGGAGGAGAAGAAGAAGGTTAATAGGAGTGAGGCCGTTTTGCACCCCAGGTGGGTCTTTCTCCTAAGGGTTTGGAGCCCACCTTCTGCAACAGGTGCCGCTGGGGGCCACTTCCTCAACCCGACTAGAACTCTGGGTGTCCCCTCAAAAGCAGCATTTTAAAATCTTTAATTTAAACCTTCAGAAGGGAAACCTTTCTCTCGTTTTCTTTTTTGTACTCAGTTTTTTATCCTGTTCATGTTCAGATAAGCATGAGTCTTATTTTTAATACTATTTTATTCAAGTAATACACTTTTTCCTTTAAACTGGTTTTAATGGAAAGATTGTATCATGATTTCATGTGACAACAATTGAATTTGTTGTTTACAAATGAGACGTAGCAATGTTTAATATCACAATAACTAAAGAGAGAGTGGCTTTCATGCCAAGGAGGGACTCTAGAACTCGTCATTTCCTGGTTTCATGACAGTGCCTGGATCACAACATCAGACGTTTTGCACTGGTATGATTTCTTTTTATTATTATTAAAGTTGCCTTTTAGAACTGACCTTGATTTGTTAGACTTTTGATTCCGCCTTAGATGACGAAAGTAGGGCTGACCTCCTGTAGGAACTTTATTTGACTTTTTTCTTTTCTGCAAAAAGAGACCATTCAAATAAAAATATTCCAAGCCCCCCTGAATCCCCTCCAGAGCTCTGCATGTGCCACACACCCCCCGGTGCCCAAATCAACCGTCCTCCAGTCAGAAACTCCTGGTGTCAAGGAATCAACCGAGGGGGATACCACAGAGGAGGCCTCTTCCCTGGAATTCAGAAAGCCCCACTCCCTGCCTGTACTAGCAGTCCCAAAAAGCTTCCAAGTTTCAGACCAAGAAAGTCCTCACCTACTAGATCTCTCTCCTCCCAGCAAGGGGTAAAATATGGGGTGAGGATGTCAATCAAGCAAACAAAAAGCCTGCACGCACACACACACACACAGAGGTGCCACTCACAGGCCCTTGATGATCCTTGAAAGAGAGGAGACTTTCCAAAGCCAGGTCCTTCACACATATTCTTTGTGGGGGCTCCTTTCTTTAAAAGAAAGAAAAAGACCGACCTGATTTCCTATACTATAGTGATTCAACACCAGTTTAAAAGAGAAGTATTGCAACCCTGAACAAAAAAGAACCTCTCTTCCTTCTTAAGAGACAAGAAGAGTTTTTATTTTATTTGTTTGTTCGTCAAACATGTGCAAGATAGGAGGCATAGGTATAAATGTAAGAACAGGTAATAAATGAGGACGATGGGAGGGCAAGGCAGGGCGGGCAGGCCCAGCGGTTCCCTTATGCACGGTCCCTAAAGACCTCTAAGGAATGGGGTGAGGTCGACAGTGGGCAGTCTAAAGTTAACGTTTGGGGGGTTGGAGGAAGAAACCACAGAGTCCGGCAGGGCATTCCAGGCATTGGCCACTCTGTTGCTGAAGCCGTGTTTCCTGCAGTCTACATTAGGTTTGTATCTATTGTATTGTTGCAGTTGACGGGTAGGACAGTGTGGCAGATGATTCTATGAACTACATTTAGATCAGGTGACATAGTTTTAAATTGTCTAAGCCCAAAATTTCAAGTCTGGTGGAATAAAGTATTCTATTGTGAGAGGAGGACTCTTCTTGTGAAATATTTCTGGACTCTCTCGATTGTATGAATGTCCGATATGCGTTGTGGATTCTAGACAGGTAGGTTGTATTTGAGAATTGGTCTTGTGAATGTTTTGTAAGCTCTGGTTAGCAGTGTAGTATTACCAGAGAAGAAGCTATGCAAGATTAGATTAACAACTCTTAGTGCCTTTTTGGCAATGTGGTCACAGTGGGCTATGGCACACGTAGGTCACTAGGTGAGTTCTCCAAGGCCCTTGACAGAGTGCAGGTTGCCTAGTGAAGGCGATGTCCTCCAACTTCGTATGTTGTGTTCTGATTCTTTTTGCCAGTGTGTAAGGCAGGGCATTTTTTGTTGAGGTTTGAAGTTGTCAGTTGTTTGACCATTCTGACACATAGCCAAGGTCTTTTTAAAGGGTAGCAGCAGTTCACAGGGCACTCCCTATGAACTAACCACTTGTCCGTTTGACAGGAATGCAATTATCCAATCATGCAGGGGTCTAGAGATGCCGTAAGATTTTAATTTCAGAAGTACTGTAGTTTGTTGTGTACCACTGAATCAAAGAATTTACAAAATTCTATGTAAATTGCATCTTATTGTTTTACCCTGATTGAATTGTGTAATTCACATGTTTTTGCAGGGTAGGAGATGCAGATTACAGGATAATTTTTTCCTGAAACCAAATTGTTTGTTAGAGAGCAGGTTGTTAGTTTCTAAGTGGAGGGTAATACATTGGTTTATTATTGAGTCCATGACTTTGCAGGTGACGCAACATAGATTGGTCTGTAATTTTCAACGTTACTGGGATCTCCTTTTTTGAAGAGAGGGATGGCTAGTAACTTTGGTAATGAGATAGTCCTGAAGGATTTTTCAAAAATTACGCTTAGAGGTTCAGCTATGGCTGTGGAAAGCTTTTTTAAATAGTATGCACATAGTCCATCAGGTCCAATAGATAGAGATGTTTAGGTTTGCGTAATGTATTTTCAAATGTTATCTTCTGTCAAATCGATTTAATCGTTGAAGTTATTTGTGGTATGACTAGAAAATATTGGGCATGGGCCATACCTGTTTACAAGGACCGAGCTGAAGAATGTGTTAAAGAGATTGGCTTCCATCCCCTGTCCTAATGTTTCTTTTTTACTAGTATCATGTATATGAATATCTTATCTTGTATACCACCAATACGTACTTGACAAAACAAACAAATAAATAAAAATAAAATTGTCTTTACCATTTGGTCCTTTACGGGTGGGATGGATCTCAAGTCTTTGAGTTGGTTGTTTACAAAGCCCATGGATTTCATGGGCAGAAGGGTCTCTCATTGATTGATATAATTGGTGCATTCAGTCTTTATTTAGTGGCATAGATTTTTGTAGCAGCTTTTAAAGTTAGTAACGCAGCCAGTTTTGGGGGTTTTTTGCCAAAGAAATCTTTGTTTGGATTGGAGCTTCCTTATTTTTATGGGTAATTTGTTTTTCTTGGTTTTGCTGGTTATTTGGTGGTTATAAACATGTAGTTTAATGACTCTTTTGATTTTAAGCAAAAAGATATTATAGTGGTCTTTGGCAGTATTACACACAGAGAAAAATATTTGCCAATCAAGAGATGAGCGGTCGGCATCTATGATATCAAAGTTGGCTTTTTAAAAGTTGTAACTGGTTATCTCATCATTATGGTGGGTTTTGTAAGGACGTATATTGAAAGAAATGCAAATTATGCTGGGGCCAGTCTTTGCAAAAGGGTTGTTTTATTTGTAGTCCATAAATTGAGTGTAAACTGTTGCAGAAGATGAGATCGAGACAGTGGCTGAGTCTAGTATTGTTACTAGCTGATCTAGTTCTTGATTGGTAATGGCATTGAAAAGAGTTGAATGTATGGACTCAGTTGTACATTTAGTGTCCAGTTAATATGAGATAGGTTGAGGTCACCAAGAAAAATAAGAAGGTTTGGGTAGGAGGCAGCCTACATTAGTAGTGAGGTCCATTTGTTCGCACGTGTGATGTAATAATCAGGGGCTCTATAACATAGGAGGGAGCAAAATGTGGATGATGGCTTCTGGAAGGTCGGGTTCATGTTTAACCTGCATATTTTTTAGGTTCAGTGATTTTTTATAGAAGATGGCAACTCCACCTCTTCTAAGGGCTTTGTGATCGGACCAGTGAACGTGATAGTCTCCTACTGTGACACTAGGCTGCCCTGCTTAAGGCTCCAATGTGAAGATTGGGCTCTTCACTAGCAATCACCTCTCTTTTCCATAAAAACACAGGGCTCCCAAAATACAAAATTACATTACAAAATGTTTTGCAAGGAGAGAACAACAGAATGAATCAGACCCGCAGCAGCCAAAACGAGCGAGCAGAGCAGAGCTGCTGTTCACCCCCACCCCAAACGCAAGGCTGCCAAATCACACTTGAGTCTTCGGAGAGGGGCGGCATACAAATCTAATAAATAATAGTAATCACAATCACTTACGCTCTCCCGTGGGGATTCTCAGATTGCAGGAATCTGGGTCGCATGTCTGGAACCCACCGGATGACCGTGCTTCCACAGGCTGGCTGGGAACCCAATCTTTGCACCACAAATTTGGAGATGTCTGCCACCTGCGAGGACAACTCTTTACTACTTGGCAAAAGCAGAGCTGGGACAAAGGCTGGATAGTTCATGGGTTAACCCTTTCAAACTCAGCTGTCGTTCCAGAAGGCATCCAGGTTGCTCTCTGGGCTAGCTAGACGGCTTCTGTGATGTGCCTCACGAGGCCATTTATCAACAGTGAAAATGAGGTTTTACTACTTGTCTACTTTGTTTCATTCATGATTTAGAAGATTTCTGAGTCAAGCTCTTCATTACACACAGTAAGAACTCATGAGGAAAAGGTTTATTTACTGCAAGTAATCCTTGCTCAGTTACAATAACTTGGACTGGCAACTCTAGCTCTAAATGATGTAGTCATAAAGCACAACATCACACATGACTGTGCCAACCTCAAATGACAGTTGTGGCAGTTCCGGCTGTTGTTACTAAGTGAGCGATAGTTGCAGAAGCACCGCCCAGCAAGGCAGAAAGTGCAGCATTGCAGGCAAACTCTGCACACAGCCTGGGGTGTGGCCCTGACAGGGCTCCAGATTGAATTCGCCTTCCATCCTTCTGGGGTCAGTAAGATGAGGACCCGGATGGTTGGGGGAAATGTTGTAGGTTTCCCAGAGAGCGCTGTAAAGCACTATGGGTTGGTGCTATGGCCATCAACCGTCACCTCAATGGGCAGGACTCGTTGAGGGGCCACAATTGGCAGAGTTTCCTCTGATTTCATTGCAGGACTTAGAGCATTGAGCCACACTGCCAAACACAGAATGCAAGGAACGTCCAGCAGCTGGATATTGAATGTGGTGTGGGGGAACCTTCTTCAAGGCCCAAGAAAGCACTTCTACACGCTCCTCCCCTTGCTTCCCCCCTACCAAACCATCCATTGGATTCACTCACCTTCTCAGGTGGCCTCCAGGAGGTGAGAGCTATTGGTGGGAAGTGGAGGGACTGGGATTCCATTCTGGAGTTCAAGCCTGGGAAAGGATTCCTTTCTGAACTGAAATGCACGCAGAGGGAGACACACCATGGGAACCATGCAGAAGGCCCAAAGCCTGCACAGGAGTCCTGCCTGGCTTCTGCCCCGCTGACTAGATGGGTGCTGCGGAAGAAAACCTCGCACAGACTTGGTGGGGGTGGGGGGAGGCGGCTTTCTTACAGAACTCTGCTCTACGCCTATCATCCCACAAACACATGCAGAGGGAATCCAAATTTGCTGACCTCAACACCGAAATGGGGGGTATCCAACTATCATTCAGAATAGAATTTGAAGAGCAATTTCTAGCTTCTTTGCCACTGGAAATTGTCTTGGAGCTGGAATCCAAACCTCCCACACATTTAACCCCTTCTCTCTGTGGATAATGGAGGGGAAGGTCAACAATCTTGAGGGTTGGCAGTTTGTCTGAAACAAGGAGAAAGCAAAAAATATTTCGATATTTTAAAAAAAAGAATGGGTTTTTTCTTTCATGCACATTGGCTGATCTAGTGTCAGCATAACAACAATGAATCCAACAGCAGATTTGCTTATTGATATAACATTAAAGAGGAAAGAGATTTCCATTTCATTCTTAATCTTTTCCATTTACATATTTTAAAGTACATTATTTAATATAACTATATCAAAAGATGATGTTAGAAAACATTTTCTCTTATGAGTATCCATATTATCATTGTATTGAAATTGAAACATAGAAGCCTGACGGCAGAAAAAGACCTCAAGATCCATCTAGTCTGCCCTTACACTATTTCCTGTATTTTCTCTTAGGATGGATATATGTTTATCCCAGGCATGTTTAAATTCAGTGACTGTGGATTTACCCACCACGTCTGCTGGACGTTTCAGTCAAATCATATTTTCTCCCGTTGCTTTTGATCTTTCCCCCAACTAACTTCAGATTGTGGCCCCTTGTTCTTGTGGTCACTTTCCTATTAAGAACACTTCCCTCCCGAACCTTATTTAATCCTTGGATATATTTAAATGTTTCGATCATGTCCACCCTTTTCCTTCTGTCCTCCAGACTATACAGATGGAGTTTATTAAGTCTTTCCTGATACGTTTTAGAAGTCAAATAAATTAAATTGTTTTTTTAAAAACCCTCCCCCAAATGTTTGAAATACAGATTAACCACTGCCCAAATAAAAATTAATATCTGCTAACAACCTGTATACTTAAATTAAAACTTTTTGGAATGGTTTTTAGCCAGAACTGGCTATAAAACCTACTTCACTACAAGGGCAGAGATAGATTTAAGGGAATGACAATGGTCTCATAGCTCATCAGCAAATTCCAAGCAGGCTGGACACATGATGTTTTGCAACATAATCTTCTACAGACATTTGCTTTATGTTAGGGTTATGTTATCCAAAACCTCAAGTCAAACAAATTTGCCTAAAGCAAAATGCTGGACCTGTGGAAAAAATGCCAGCCACATCACCCACAAATATATTTTGGCTTCCTTCATTCCCCCTTTTATACAGCTCTTTCTTATTCCATGGCCAGGAATGGAAAGAACTGCCTACCAGTCAGCTCTAGAGGCTTGGCTTCTAATTTCTACAGAGGGCTTCTTACTTTCAGATGCTGGGAAATGTCTTCCAGGTATGGCTACGTTCTGTTGCAGCAAAATGTGAGGATGCCCACTTTCAATTCTCCGCATAGACTCCCAGCAGGGTGGATGCTGACAAGCGATCATGTTACAAATGGTTTCATCCCATTGACCACCGATATTGATTATACCCATTGCTGCCAGCAACTTTCTGCAATGTGATGAAAGGAAGAACAAAACAAAGTGGTGGATTACAAGATGAGTGTTTAGACATTCCACCACCCTTTGGGAAGCCACCACAGTTGTTCTTCCTTTCTGAATATAATCCAGGGTTGATGCCAATTCCTCACAAAGTTCATTTTGTGCTCAGGGGGAATCTCTTTCTGTAAGGCAGCCAAAAAAAGGGGGGGATTATGATCGGACCTCTTGGGTGACCTGTGTGGCGGTGCCTTTTTTAACCTGTGGTGGGAAGGGCAACACTGGGATACAAAGGGAGGGAGAAGCTTCCTAGACCCTGGCCCAGTGATGGGCTGCGGGGGAGGGAGCGGACACAGTGGGAGTAGTAAATTTATGCACCATTTATTGAATACTTAATAGTTTTTTTAAATTGTCCATTATTCTCTACTACCTTAGTATGATTCTTAATTACTTTTAAAATAGGAAATGATTAAATAGTATGTTTTTACCCAAAAACGCTTTAATCATTTTCATCATTATCATGAACTGAACTTTTATAGCAATGAAAGAAAATCGAGCTACTTGCCTAATGTGTTATCATACTGAACCTTGTGGGTTCAGTACAAAACATTAAAATGTGACTGTGCTCCTCAACAAATAACGCCGTCTATCATTGGTCCCTTTTGTGGCTATTCAAATAATGGGACTTAATCAACCGAAAAAGGATCCAAACACCTACAGTGGTACCTCTACCAAAGAACAAGAACCGGGTGTTCCAAGATTTTTTTGCCTCTAGTTAAGAATCATTTTCTATTTAAGAACCCGAGCCTGGAAAAATTTCCCAGGAAATTTGA
This sequence comes from Erythrolamprus reginae, assembly GCF_031021105.1. Classification (NCBI taxonomy): domain Eukaryota; kingdom Metazoa; phylum Chordata; class Lepidosauria; order Squamata; family Dipsadidae; genus Erythrolamprus; species Erythrolamprus reginae. The sequence continues at coordinate 176,412 of NC_091957.1, forward strand.
GAGTGGCGTGAAGGCCTGGCCAGTTTCCTGCCATAACCCCTGGGTTCTTCTCTCTGGCGCAGTGTATGGGAGGCAGCCTCGCGCCGGGTGTATGGGAGGCGCATGCTTCTCCTCACCGCCTCAGAGTCCCTCTTTTTTAAAAAAAAGCCTTAAAGCTTTGTATTTTTTTGATTCCCCTCCCCTTCTTCCTTTGGCAGTGACTGCCCTCCTCCTCCTTCCACCCAAATGCCGAGCTTTTACTTCTTTCCTAATGGGTTTGTGCACATTATTTGCTTTTACATTGATTCCTATGGGAAAAATTGCTGCTTCTAACAAACCTTTCTACTTAAGAACCTGGTCACTGAACCAATTAAGTTCTTAAGTAGAGGGACCATTGTGTATTTGAAAACTTATCTTGGTCGGTAAGCCACTCCCACCTAGTCACATGACTTTGAAGCCCCAACACATGATTGTCAAGCCACTCCCACCTGGCCGGGAAGCCGCTCCTACTCGGTCACATGACAATCAAGCCACGCCCACAGTGTGGTAGTAAAACTTTTTGCAGCCTTTCACTGCCCTGACCTAAATTATTGCACATGTTGTGTAAGCACACATCCCTGGAGGGAAAGCCGCTTCCACTCTAGCTTCTTGGAAGAAGCATTCTTAATAAATGACAATTATCCTCGCTACGCCCATATGGGGCGGGAGGACTACAAGCCAGGAGGCCAAAGCCAGCCTGGGGACCTTAGGCCAGTCGCTCCCTTTCGGCCTCAGGAAGGCGGCAGTGGCGCCCCGGTCCTTTCCGAGGTCAGTCCGAGGAAAACGCCTGGCCCGCTCCGGGGCTCCTCCTGAACCTGGCCCTGTCCGGACGCCCTCCGAGACAGCCATGGGCCCAGCGGGGAAATCCAAAGGTTTTCACTGCCGGTGGTTCTGTGGGCGTGGCAGGGAAAGGATAGCTCAGAACCTGCTGGATTTCACCCCCGAAGCGGCCCCGCTCCCGGTCCTCCGGGCTCGGGGCCCCTTTCCGTCCGCCGGCCAGGAGCGGAGAAGCGGGGCTCGGCCATCCTACCTGCCTGAGGTAAACTAGGGGCCGTCGCTAAGCAACGGGAGGCCGCCCTCACTTCCCAGGGTGCACGGCGCCGAAAGGTGGGCACCGGATATGGGCGGGCAGAGCGCCATCCAGCGTCCACGGCCCCGCCAATGGCGCCTCTCCCATCCGGTTCCTTTTCCCCGCAAATGGCTGCCCCCCTCCGGAAGACTTCCCTCGGGGGCGGGTCCGCCGCGCGCGGTGCATGCCGGGCGAGGGGTCAAGGGCCGCCGGTCTGCCTGCGCGCGCCTTCCGAGGCGCCTCCGTGTTCGGGCGGGCGCCCGGCGGGTCCCCCGATCTCGTCCCGGGCCGAGCTGCCTTCGGAGGAGGGGACCGGTCTCTCGCGATGGCTGAGCGGCCGGAGGACCTGAACCTGCCCAACGCGGTCATCACGCGGATCATCAAGGAGGCGGTGAGCGGGGCGGAGGGGAGGGGGGCGCGGGGGGAGGGAGGAGGCTGGGCCGGAGCGCTTCTTCACCCCCCCCTTCTCCCCCTTCTCAGCTGCCCGAAGGCGTGAACGTCTCGAAGGAGGCGCGGAGTGCCATCTCCCGGGCGGCCAGCGTCTTCGTGCTCTACGCCACCTCCTGGTGAGTCTCCCCCCGCCCCCCCGGGTCTGCTGTGTGTGTGGGGGGGGGGGGTTGGGGTTGGGGGGGTTAAGCGCTTCAGGGCCGTTTCTCCCTCCAAAGTGGGCGCTGAGGACCCTGGGGACTGCCACGCTCGCCTTGCCCCCTTTCCCTTCCTCCAGTTCGCCAAAGGCTTTCGGTGTAAGGGGGCGTTTTTGTTTTAATTTGCTTCCACCCTTTTATATTAGTGCCAATAACTTCGCAAGGAAGGGGAAGAGGAAGACGCTGAATGCCGGAGATGTTATTTCTGCTATGGAAGAGATGGAATTCCAGCGATTTGTAGGACCCCTAAAGGAATCCTTAGAAGGTAAATGTGCCTGGTTGCCTTGGATCTGTGCTCCCCTTCAGCCCTCTCCTCTCTGCCCTTCACCTGCTGCTTTTAAAACTTAAACTTCAGTTGTTTTTCAAAGTTCTAAACACATTTGCCATTTTTTGTTTAAAAATTATTTTAACCAAAAAGAAAAAAATGAGGAAAGAGCAGTGCAACAAAATATGACTTGGTATCAAAAGCAAAGAACCAGAGTAAACTTTTCCTGCCACAATTATCCCGCTCAAAAACGTGCTGCCTCATTCCAGCAGCTTTAATGCCAGAATACTGACTCCGCTGTTTTGATATACGCTATTTTCCCTTAAGAGAACGATGGTTGTGAAATGAGTTAGAAACAAGGGATTCGTCTCTGAATGATTCCTCCCGCAAGGGATCTATTCATAGTCCTTCAGTCCCGCAGAGCCACACTTCCACAGAAGCTGCAAGAAGGCCTCATGTTTTGGCCCGTCCCTAAGAAGGGCTCTCGTGCTGTGCTCCTCTTTGCAGCCCGTTGGTGTCGGGCACAGCCCCCGGCAGTGTCCTGCTTGGCCTGCGACTGTTTAACGCTGGGTGTCTTGGTCTTCTAGCCTACAGGAATGAGCAGAAGGGCAGGAGGGGAGTGTCAGAGCTCAAGAAAAAAGACAGAGAGAAGAAGGAAGACGCTGAGGACCCCGACAAGAATCCAGAGGAAGAAAATGAGGAGGAGGGAGAGAGGATGGAGGAGGAGGAGGAGGAGGAAGCCCAGCAGCAAAATGAGGAGGAGGAGGAGGAGGAGGGGGAGGAAGAGCAGCAGCCCAACGGAGAGGAAGGAAGGGAGAGCTGAGGTGGGGGCAGGCGGAGGCAGTGAGGGCAGGAAGCCAGGGGAAGGAAACAACCGTCCCCTTCCGTGGGGAAAATGGCTCAGCGGGTTCCGGGAAGCTCCTCCTTGCCTTCTCTCCCCCGTTGGAAAGAACGACCGACGTGGCCCCTGGGGTTTCTCTCTGGGCATGCGAGCGCTGCTTGGGAGGGGCACCGCTTGCCTCTCCTGGGGGTGCTCTGGCTTTGGCTTAGAAAGACTTTATCCACCCCCCCAAATGTGGTTGTCTTCAGCACTTCTTTCAACGGGGTTTAATTAAAAGTCGTATTTGCAAAACTTTTCACTCTTGACTTATTTATGCTCTGCTGAGCAGGTGGAATTTTATTTCTGCCTATTTCGTTCTGTAACAAAATGGGCCGTGAAATAAAAGGTGTTCTGGATTGTTCCATTCGTGCAACAAAAAGGACAAGAGGTGAGAAAATCTTCCCTTGGTGACTTCTGGGGGTTGCAGGTCTAATCTCCACTCCAATCGTGGAGCAAAACATCTTGAGGCTGAAAAGCAAGGCCTGAGCTACGATTTATATCCGCAGGGTTGTCAAGAGGCAAAAAGAGTAGAAAGAGAACCAGCAAAAACAGCTGCTGGGGTCTGGGGGAGGGGAGGGGCACCATTCCAAATGCCTCTGATTCCGGGGAATCGCTCCGTGAGCCCAATTCACGCCTGTCTCTCTCTGGCCCAGGAACCTCCATGGCTCCCAAAAGTAAGGTTCCCCCCTCCCTCCCTCACTCAAGAGAGTTTGTGGCATTGGGGGTCCCTCAGGCCAGGGGTGCCATCACCAATCCAGCGGTTCCTTCTGCGCACTGATTTCCCGGCTGTTCTGGCTGTAGAACTGGGAGAACCAGCGCCGGTGCCTCAGGATGGCGGCATCTTCCTTCACCAGCAGCGGCTTGGAGAGGAACCTCTTGTTATTCCAGATCATGATGTCCCGCTCGAACTGGTTCAGGAGGAACAGCAGGAGACAAAGGATCAGGGGGCGGCAGAGCAAAACATCCCTTGCCTTGAACGCATGCAAGGAAACCTTCCCCCCCCCCCCCCGGGCTGTGTTTGTGTCCAACCCTCAGGCAAAGAGAGGGCGGCTTCCACGAGTCACCACAGGGGCTGCAAATGTAAAGCCGTTTCCCCTATTTTATGTACTGAGTTGATGAGCCTCAGTCTTACAAGCAACCTGGGGCGGGAGGGGGGGGGCAATTCGATCTACATTTCTACTCTAAAATGCATCCCTAGAAACATGGGTGGGTTTGGTCTCTGCTCCGCAAAGGGAGTTTGAAAGTCCAAGAATTTCTGGGATGCCGTTAGCGAGACCGTTGTCAGCCCTCCCCAAACAGACGCGCCCCCTTGTCCCTCGCTCAGCAGCCCTGAGGGGCCAGGAGGCCACGCAGGCTGAGTCTGCCCCACACCACCGCCTGCCCCTCCTCTCACCTGGACCCCCTCGGCCCACAGGATCAGCTTGGCAAGGAAGGAGGGTACGTTGTGTGGAAAGTAGATCTCGTGGACCACGTGCTGCAGGAGGGGCTCTAGAGGGGTGACCGTCTGAAGGATCAGCGCCTTGCCCAGGAACGCGTGGCTCAAGACCATCGTAACCAACCCAGGACCGATCTGAACAGAGAAGGAAACGGCCATCCAGTTGAGTCTCAGTCTGGATTCAAACTAGATGGGGGTTAAGCCAACCGCCCACCCAACCCAAGTGACCCCTGGGAATGGCTTGGCTTTCTCGCTTTCTTCGGGAGAGGCAACCAGCTCAGCCCCACATCAATCGATGCGGCCCTTGGCCTGGGACAAGCGCCACCCCCGCCCTGGACAGAGAGGGTCGCGTACCTGCCTGGCCGAAACATTCAGGTCGAGGAAGGCGATGGGTTTGCCAAAGAGCAGCACGTGGTGGGTCAGGCGCATGACTGAGCAGTGTCCGTCCGGCTCTGGCTCTGGCTGCCACTGGGCCTGAGAAGCAAAGGGTGCACTGGCTGGAAACACCCCCGCCCCTCTAGCGCCAAAGACCCCCCCCCCAGCCCTGCGTAGAGAACACACACGCCCCTTCCCCATTCTCTTTCCCGCACTGCCCATGTTCGGAGCAGGAGAAAACGGACACTTTGGAGCCAGAAAGGGACCCAGGCGAACTGCCCCTCCCCACTCCTGTTGCAAGCTGCCCAGGGTGGGAGGCTGCCTGGGGGGACTTTTCCCTCCCCACTACCTCTGTGGAGGCAATGCAGACCCTCTTCCGGTGGAACAGGGAAGGAGAGGGCCTGTCCTGCTTTGCTCAGGAACGGGAATACGGCACGTGTTTAACGCTGGGTCTACCAAACATGGACGTGAGAAGCTCCACCCAGCCCTCTCTTGCCTCCCCGCTTAAATTGCAGCGCTTGGAGCCGTCTGCCGTCTGCCTTACCTCCCAGGTGTGCTTAAAAAATGCCCAACGGTGGTTGTCTGTGAAGCGCAGGTCGTTCCCACTAATAACCGAGGGATTGTGGAGAAAGTTAAGGTGGGCCACATCGGCCGCATTCTCTGGGATTTCCTGCCCGGGAGGGAAGAGAAGCGTTCAAAGGCCAGGCAGGAGCACGCGCCCTTCCTCAAGGGGGGCCAAGCGAGAAGGCCCGGTGGCCCCCAGCTGTTCTTTCCAGCCGGTTGCTGTGGGAGGCCATCAAAGGCAGGGGTCTGGCTGCCTCTTTGCATTCCACCATTTCTCCCCATTCTGACCCACTGTGAACCCCGCAGTGCCCGGGTTCCGTTTGAAGAGGGGCCGACGCTGGCCGTGTCTTGGTGGGGCAAACTACCTCGATGTGCGTGCTGACAAAGTGCTCCGTCCCGGCCCGGAAGACCCACTTGGGTGAGGAGGTCTCTTCCCGCTCGGCCACTTGCCACGCTGGGCTCGTGCCATCACAGTGATACCACACCATGATCATGTTGTTGATCTCACACGATTGCCAAACTTTGGTAGTTGCAAATTCAGGCACTGGAAGAGATGGAGCATGAGGAGGTCAAGGGACGAGGGCCTGTTTATGGACCTGCCAGATTCCCCGTCATCGGTGGGCTCATGTAGTGGACCCAGTGACTACACTGCAATTTATTAATGCTTTTAAAAAACTAGCCAAATAAAATTGTGCCAGAAATTAGGAGATCTGTCACAAGCTGCATTTCTAGGAAGGCATTTAGAGGGGAAAGGTCCATTCTGGTTCCCCTGTTGCTAGGCAGGGCTCACCTGAGGCCTGACACAACCTTTCTCTGCGTGCCCCCCACCCCACCCCTCCAACAGGCAAAGGCCCTCCCGATGCTCAGGGCCTAGGGTCCCCGGGGCTTTCCCCTAGTCCCAACGGAAAAGGGCCCCCTGTCACCTCTTTTGGCATATGGGATCTTGACGCAGCTCCCGTCCTTCCCAGAGAAAATCCAGCCATGGAAGGGACACTCGAGGCAGTTGCCCACCACGTGGCCACCGACTGCCAGGTTGGCCCCAAGGTGGGGGCAGTAAGCGTCCAGGACATACACCTTCCCATCCAGACCTCGAAACACAGCAAACTGCTCCCCTGAAGAGAATGGTGAAAGTAAGCTTTCCCTTCATCTGTTGCACAAGGCGAGTCGGGGTCACCCCAGAGATGGCCCTGCACACCCTCCATCAAATTCACAGGAGGTGCCTGGGCACCGTAATCCGTGGGGGGTGGGGGGAGGTAATTTCCTGCGAAAAGCTCTGGTGCATGGAAGGGGCTCTCAAGAGGGGGTGGGGGTGGGGGGGCTGGAGGAAGAGAGGACCCTTCCCTTCCCCTGACCCAGGGCCTGTGTCAACTGCAGAGCCTGAAACTGAATCTTCTCGCAAGGCCAGAAGTGGACTTTTCACACTTGACCCTCCCGGCTCCTTCATGGAGATCCCCTCTCGGAAGAGGATCTGGGGGGGCTAATTCCTGCAGAAGGAAAGGGGGCGGCACCTCTTGCCCAGGTGCCTGCAAGGGCTGAGAAATCCTGGGAGGGGGTCCACCGGGGGAGTTGCCCGGCTCGTGACAGGGACCCAGGGTCTCAGGGAGGGCCAGCTGGCGGGCGAGGTAGTCTGCCCAGAGGGAAGAGGACGAGCAGGACCGTCGGCCCAGGTTCCGCTGCCTAAGGAAACTCCAGGGCCCAGCGGAGAAAAGGAGGACCAGTTCGGCCAAGTGCTAGAATCCAGGGAACAGTGGGCTCTAGTACCAGGTATGTTTGCCACCTTGAATTATTTACAAGGACATTATATAAATAAGCCAATAGCCAAAGAGCTGGCCTTTCTGATTAAGGATAAGCTGTTGCTTAAAGGGAGCACTGTAAATTAAAATGCTATTGCCATATCTCTCAGAGCCTGCCGGGTGCCAAGAGGGATGGGCATTAAGCAGGTGTTTTATGAAGAAGCACATCAGGGAACATGCCCCAAGCAAAAGAGATAATTTTCCCTTCTTTGAAGGACAAGTTAAAGCAAGTTGAAGAAAGTATTGGCTCAACCTCCCCTCATCTAGAAGCTTCTTCTCTGTCACATGCGATATCCTCCTCAGCCATGGAAATATATTTGGTCTGTGTGGAATTCTTCTTAGCTCATGTAACTTATAGGGAGTCCTGGACGTAGGCCCACAGTTGAGCCCACAGTTTATGTTGTTAAGCGAGACGTTTGAGTGAGTTTTGCCCCTTTTTATGACCTCCTTTGCTACAGTTCTCAAGTGAATCACTGCTGTTGATAAGTTAATGACACAGATGTCTAGTGAATCACACACACAACACACACACGTTGGTTTTGCTTGCCAGGTCACGAAAAGTGATCACTGGGGCACTTATGCAACAGTCACAAGTGCGAATCAGCCAAGCATCTGAATTCTGATCCCGTGACCAAGAGGATGCTTCAAAGGTCGTAACTCTGAAATACAATAATGACCAGCCACTTTCTTCAGTGCTGTGGTAACTCTGAATGGTCACTATCGGAGCTGCTGTAAGTGGGGGGCTGCTTGTGGTCTGGGGCGAAGGGCGTGGCCACCTTTATGAACTGCCTGCAGTGTGTGTGTGTGTGTGACATTTACGACAGCACCCACGGGCACAGCCTCAGTTCACACAGCCCGGGTGAAGTAAGTGCTTGCACAGAGTTTGGCCTCAGATAAATGATCTAACTTGAGTGAACGGATGGATGCAACCTGTGGTTACTTTTAACTTGGCTTGGGAAAGCGCCCCGTCTTGCGTAAGCATCATCTCTCGTATTGCGCAAACCCCAAAGCAGGGCACGTTCCATCCCCAGCAGGTGGATGTCCTCAATTAAAAGGGCGGCGCAGACCCAGGATGGGGACGAAGGGAAACTCAACCCGGGTGGCTGAGCGTTGGCCCTCATTCAGTGGCCCACCACCAGTGGTAACCAGCTAAGCCTTGATGCCCAGGGAGCCCTGCACTTCTTTGAGTCCAACTGCTGCTGCCAAGAGGCTGAAAAATGCAGCTCAGGGAGAAAACCGGGTCCATTTTTCCCAACCCACAAGACACCAGTGGCAAGAAGGGAAAAGTAAGGTTCATCAGCTGATGAACTGATAGATAAATAGTTGGTCAGCTGATAGTTGATCAGCTATGCCTAATTTATTGTTATTTTAGCTTGTTGCCCAGTGAGTCAGATGTTTAGGCTGGATTTTATTCACCTATTGCAGGACTAGGCAAAGTTGGCTCTTCTATGACATATGAACCTCCCAGCATTGCTGAGCTACCATGTTTGGCTCAGGAATTCTGGGAGTTGAAGTCCACAAGTCATAGAAGAGCCAACTTTGCCTGCCTCTGACTTATTGGCTCTTTCCCAAGAGTATTATTAGATGGCAAATATACTGAATCTCCCTGCCATCCCCCCCTCTCCCCCCCCCCCATATCTGAGAGACAAGTTGGGCTGAGAGAGCCCGGTGCCCAGAAGCTCCCCCCCCCACCTCCTTGCCAACTCCTGGTCTCTAGGCCAGCGCCTTCGCTCGCCCACCAGAGAGACTCTCCGCTAAAGACCTACCGGCGTTTTTGGAGCGCGGTGCTTGTTTAGAAAGCCAAGCCGGTCCGAGGCAGAGCAGAGCGGGGAGGGGGGGATCAGTCATTAAGGGGTGCAGCTCCCCAATCCTCGGAACTGCACTAGCCGGAGTATCGGGAGCTCTGCAGCTGCTCCTTCCCGCGTTGCAGCTGAGTGGGGAAGTGTTTCCCCCGACATTTGGCCTACTCGGCGGCCGCTTGTTCCGCCGCATTCCGCACCTCGCCTGGCGCCTCCCTGCCTCCCTCTTGCGCTCTTCCTGGAGCCCAGAGCCACTCACCCAGCGCAGCCACGTTGCGCACCTCCCCGCGGGCCAGCTCGGCTGAGCCCAAGAGCCGGAACCAGCCGTTGGGATAGGGGGGCAGCAGCCGGCCGGCACGCCGGTTCTGGCGCATCCGGGCGGCGCTTTGCGCGCGAGTCCAGCCGGGCTCGGTCAGGTAGCCCACCTGGTCCAGCCGGCGAATCAGCCTCTTGGGCCGCAGCGCCAGCCACGCCACGAGGCCGCCGGCCACGGCCACCAGCCCCAGGAGCGGCAGGAGCAGCAGCAGCAAAAGGGGCGGCGGCGGCGCCGGCAGGAGGAGGAGGGCGGCGGCTGCGACGGCCGCTAAGAGCGCGACCAGCCTCATCCTGAAGTGTCTGGCTCCAGCGCCTCCTCGCGCCTCTTATAGCTCGGGCCGAGCCGGGGGCGGCCCAGCCTAGGCGGCAAGGGAATGACCGCTCGAACGCCTCCTCCCCGGCCCGGCCCCCTCGGTTGTCCCTCCAACGCGAACCTCCAAGTCGCAGGTGGAACTCTCTGCCACTGGCAGCTCTGTCAGAGCTCAGCCCAGGCCCTCTCGCGGCGGGCAGCCGCTCCGTAGACCAGTCCCGCCAAAGGAGGCCAGGAGCGCCCAGGATGGCGATCGGGGAGAAGCGGAGCTCCGGGAGGCCCTGGCCGAGGGGAGGCTGGCCCTGCTTTCCCTCGCCGCCACCACCGAGGTCTCCCGAGAAGGTTCGGCAGCTGAGTTGGAGCCGCCGCTCTCCAGCCGAGGTGACCCAAGTGGCCAACGGGCATCTCTGAGCTATGTCTTCCCTCTTGCCCCCACCCCTCGCTCCCCCACAGGCAGGAGGAAGGGGACAACGGAGAGGCGGAGGGGGGAACGCCGGCGCCTCTCCCGCCGAATCTCTCCGCACAGACCGCCGAGGGAGCCTCTAGGCGAGCTCTGGCCGCTGCGGACCCCTGCCGGTCCGTCATCAGTGGCTCAGCCAAGCCGCCTCGCAACGTTTTCTAACTCTGGGCTGCATCTCAGATGACGGGCGGGGCTTCGCAGGCGCCCCTGCTGAAAACTCCGGAAGTCCAAATGGGGGGGGGGGCGTTTCCACAGGTTTCCTCAGCGGAGAGGGTCTTGCCACGGCCGCCGTGCTCGGGAATGCGAAGCCAGGGAGCCTCCGCCCGCTTCCTGCGCGGACCCCTCTGGCTTCTGGGAAGGTCCTGGGCAGAGACTGCCTCCTTGGCTGAGAGAACGGCAGAGCCCCCAGCCCACATTTTGTGTAGCCCGACTTTCAAAGCAGCAAGAAGTTTTGCTTGCACCACAGCCCCCCCCCCCCCCCGCAATGTATATTTGTTTGAGTCTTGTTATTATTTTCATTCCTGTTCTCGGAGCACATTTGGAAGACGTGGGGCACCAACACAGCGAAGTGTTTCTATAGCAACGTGCACTTTTTAAAGACGTCACCAAGACCGGTTTGCATTGCTGGATTCTGGGGCTACTGCAGGAAAAAACAACCCCCTTCGGTTCTTTTGTTCTGAACCGGAGCGCTCCATCTTTATCGGGACCTGTGGGTGCCAAAGTGAAGACATATATATGTGTGTGTGTGTGTGTGTGTGTGTGTGTGTGTGTGTGTGTGAATTCACTCCCCCCCCCCGTCACTTCAGCAGCATTTGCCATTTTCTACCCTGAATGCCTCGCCGCTTCTTTACGAAACCTTTAATTCGCGTTGAGAGGAGGCGCGGGGAGGCTCCCCCTGCTGCATTTGTCGAAGGCGTTTTAAAGGAAAATAAATAAGGGACCCGCATTTGTTGCCACCATAAGCGGCGGGGGGAGGCGTCCAGTTTGGGGGGTTCCGCTAAAGAGGGGGGAGGGGCTGCGCCTGTTGGTCTGAGAGCCACGACGGGACGGTTCCTAAGCAGCCAGCTCAGGGACGGAGGCAGCGTCTCTGGAAGGGACCGGGAAGTCCCCCGTCCAGTCGGGAGGAGCGTGGCCGGCTGGAGCGACACTCGGGCCACTGTCCGCTCTGGACGGCCCGCCAGGGACGGGGACACTCCTGCCCAGACTCTTATCACTGCGAGGGGGCTTTGAGCCTCAAGGGGCTTCGCTGCCTCCTCTCACGCGAAGGGAAGGAGACCTACGCTTTGCACAAATTGCCCCGCTCTCCTGCCCCCGACTGGTAAGCGGCCCACCTGCTTGCCATCTTCTACTCTTCTTCCTCCACAGCCAGTCTATTAGTTCCTTCTCCCTCTCCTCCCTCCCTCCCTCCCTCCCTCCCTCCCTTCAGCTGGACTGCATCCCCAACCAGCCGAAGCGTCTCCTGAAACCTGGGGAGGGGGAAGAGTGGGACGTATCCTCGGGAGGGCACAGGGCGGCCGCCTTAGGGGGCTCTTTCCTCGCAGAAGCCCCCCTTCTTTTTCCTTCGGTTCGAATTTGAGGGAGGGGGCTATTTTCCAGAAGCGGCTGGGGCGGGAAGCGCGGGGTGGGCGCTCTCTCGGGAGCTGGAGGGATTGGCCGGGCGGGGGCTGGCTTTCCGGGGCCCCTCCTTCCCTCGCTCGCCCCCCTCGCCCCCGCCCCAGTCGACCAGCCGCGGCTGCCGCAGTGGCAGGTTGGCGGAGCCGCCGGGTGCCTCTCCCGCCCGCCGGGGGGAATTCAGCACCGCGGAGAGCGGCTCGGCCGGAGCGCGGGGCGCCATGCGGCTGCTGCTGCTGGCCGTGCTGGTCTGGTTCTCGGTGGCCCGCGCGGGCTGCGAACCCAAGATCATCAACATCGGCGCCGTGCTAAGCACCAAGAAGCACGAGCAGGTCTTCCGCGACGCCATCGGCCAGGCCAACAAGCGCCACGGCACCTGGAAGATCCAGCTCAACGCCACCTCCGTCACGCACAAGCCCAACGCCATCCAGATGGCTCTGTCCGTCTGCGAGGACCTCATCTCCAGCCAGGTAGGCGCGGGTCCAGCCCCCCCCCCGCCTCTTGCATGCCCCCCCAGCCCCCAAGAACCCGCCCCTCCCTTACTTCCCCCAGGCAGGCAGGCAGGCAGAGAGGTGCCTGGGACTCTCAGGATCCGAGGGGGGTGGGGGGGAGCATCCCAAGGCCTCCTCGCCCCCCCCCTGCCCCCCGTGCCAGGGTGAGCTGTGGAAGCTTAGCAGAGGGAAACGGGGGTGGGGGGTGGTGTTTCAATCTGGCTCACATAATGCGCCAAGGCAGGCACGGGCACGAGAACGTGTGTGCATGGGGGGGGGGGGCTGGAATGGCAGTGAAACCATCGAATGGGAAGGGAGACACACTGTGCCTGCCGCCCCCTCCCCACCCCCGTTGCTGAGTGGCATCACTCGAGAGCCAAGCACTCCCCCCACCAACCAAAAAGGTTCCCTGCACGCATGAACCCTGGTGTGCACAACCCATGCAAAGCAGCTGCACTGCTGTGGGCACAGCCACAACCACAAAGCCACACCTGCAGATTTACAGGCGAACGCTTTTCTCTTTTAGAAAATGCAGCCTAGAAACTCAACACTGGACCGAAAATGAAGGGTGGGCAGAATCCCCCCACCCCCCGGCCAATGAGCCTTCTTCCTAGAGAAAGGGGGGGACCTAAATCCAGGCATTGTCCTCCGGCAATCGTCCCCACAAGCTTTCTCCCCCCCACACACACTGTTTGTTCTCCTTCCTGAGCGAGAGCCAAGGAAGAGGGAGGGAGGGAATTGAGGGCAATTCTTGAAGCCCCCCACCCCCAAAACAGCAGAAGAACCCAACTGTCTTTCTGCCTCGAATCCCACTGGTGCCCTCCAACCAGCCTCCTGGAATCCACTCTGCCCCCCCCCCTTTTCCACCTTCCTTCCACAGGCCCTGAGCTCGCTTGTAACCAGCAAGAAGTCCAGTCAGCGGACCAGGAAAGCCCCCCCGTCCCCGAGAGCCCAGGAGGGACCTGGCACTGTGTGTCCAGGATCCAAGTCAAGGCCATGAAGATCACATTATCTAGCCTGCCCCTTCCACGGGGACCCCCCTTGGCCCTTCAGGTGCCTTGGAAAAGTCCATGCAAGTCAGCAGAAGTGAAACAGCCTCAGGAAACACCGACCCCAATCTCAGGGTCCCTGCAGAGTCCCTGCCCAGAGTCCCTGCCCAGGACACCCAGTGGGTGCCAATGGGTGGAGTTTACCACCGGCCACCAGGATTTAACACACGGATAACACTCATCTCCCAAATCATGCCAGGAGAGAATAAAATACTGAATTTATGCTGAAAGAGTAGCAGATGCTTGGAACAAACTTCCAGCAGACGTGGTTGGTCAATCCACAGTAACTGAATTTAAACATGCCTGGGATAAACACAGATCCATCCTAAGATCAAATACAGGAAATAGTATAAGGGCAGACTAGAGGGACCAAGAGGCCTTTTTCTGCCATCAATCTTCTATGTTTCTCTTTGTTTTAATAATAGAAGGTGAATAATGAGAATGAATTTCACAGCTAATATCAATTCTACCTGGTGTTCCCTTAACCCAGCCCCTGAATTTGTTCAGTTTTCTTGATTTGCACAAAACACTCAACTACAGCTTGCTGCTGTTTCTAGCCAAAGAAGTGTTTGAAATAATCTTTTAAAATCCCAAATGCGGCTATGAACAAGCAAAAGAGCTTTAAATTGAGTTCTAATTCCATGATGAAAAGCCAACCGCAATCCTTCGGGTTGCAGGTAATCCTGGACTGATGACCACAACTGAGCCCAAGATTTACGTTGCTATGTGCTCTTCGTTTCCCCCCCACGTCCGTTCAGTGAATCACTGCAGCTGTGAAATTAGTCACCGGGTTGTTAAGTGAATCCAGCTGCCCGGTTGACTTTGCTGGTCAGCAGCTCAGAAAATAGGATCCCGCCGTGACCCCAGGAGAGCGCCAGGGTCCCAGACAGGAACCAGTGGTCAGGGATCTGGCCATGCTGCAACTGCCGCAAGTGTGAAACACGGCCACAAGTCACCTTTTTTTGGCGCTATTGTAACTTTGAACCGGTGGTGAAATCCTACCGCTAACGCCCCGGTTCGGCCCCCAGTGGTTCAGGGAACTGGTACTGGTGGCAGCGCGAGGTCCCACCTGGACATTGCCGTTTTCTTGTTTTTAACCCTTTGCGCATGCTCAAAGTCTTCTGCGCATGCGCAGAGGGTGAAAAAGTGCACACTTCCGAACCAGTAGGGAAGGTCAGTAGATTCCACCACTGCATTGAACATTCACTCAATGAACTGTTGTAAGTCAAGGACTTCCTGACGCCGACCCTTCTCCTTCTATTCTGTGTAAGAAGCGGGGGGGTGGGGGGCAGAAGCCAGCTGATGATTCAAAGCCAGGGGACAAGACTACTACGTCTCCGGCAGCACTCTAAGCTGCCCACGTGAGCTGACTCTTGGACCCACCCCCTCCCGCCCTGCCCTTCCCTGCCCTGAGAGAGAGGGAGGGTGCCCTGGTCATCATCGATGCTCCTGAGGGCTTCCAAGGCCGGCTTTGGGCTTTTCCAGGGTGCAGTGTCACCTCCTCTCTTTAAAAAGCATCTTTTTCTATTTTAAACAAGAACTGACCAATGGATAATGCTTTCTGTGGCAACTACATTTTTAAAGTTTGGGTGATAGAGAAAAATCTGCATAGAACATTCGCTCATTTTGTAACAGAGAAATAACAAAGTCGGACAGAATCCAGTCAACGGCTACTTCAGCTTCAACCACAACAACACAAGAGCACACAACAGATACAAACTTAAAGCAAACCACTCCAAACTCGACTGCAGGAAATCCGACTTTAGCAACCGAGTAGTTGATGCCTGGAACTCACTACCTGACTCTGTGGTATCCTCACCTAACCCCCAAAACTTCACCCTTAGACTGTCCACTGCTGACCTCTCACGATTCCTCAGGGGCGTGCATAAGTGCACCAGCGTGCCTTCCGTCCCCTGTCTTCATGCTTCTCTTTCACTAGTGTCATGTATACAAACACTGTTATGTCTTTGTATGCTACCAATACGTATGTGGCAAAGCAAATAAATAAATAAAAATAAAATAAAGGCATGTTTGAAGAATGCTAATTGCCTGGCCCTAAGCACAGCTCTGGAGGCCACCATCCCTTTCACTGGTCCAGCTGGACTACTAGAAAGAGGCGGTGTTTCTGGGGCAGAGAGGGGCCCCACGTGTGAACCAGTGTTGGTGTGCTGTATCCCACAGGTCTATGCCATCTTGGTGAGCCACCCACCAGCTCCAAATGACCACTTGACACCAACACCAGTGTCATACACTGCTGGGTTCTATCGGATTCCTGTCCTTGGGCTGACCACTCGCATGTCCATCTATTCAGATAAGGTAACAGAATCATTATTATCATGACTAATGTTATTACTATTATTACTAGTGTGAGTATATGATGGTAGGAAGCAGAATATTCTCTCACTTCCTTGTAATTTACCTTCCTTTTCCTTGTCCACTCCCTGGAACAACCCTGAGCTTTCTTTTACACAACATTCCTTCAGATACTTGAAGACTCCTGGTAGCCTTCCCTTCTCTGGACCGACGGTTTTTTCCTTCCAAGCCTTCCACCTGTGGCTGCTGTCTTCTAAACTTGCAGATAACTTCCTTATCCCTAGAATTCAGAAAAGACAGGCCATTGAGAGACAAAAGAAGAAGCGGCCTTGCTGACTGTCCGAGAGTGATCTACAGGTCTTTGGTGGTCAGCACATGGACACGGGATCTTTTCAAAAGCAATTAGGCTCTAGAAAGATTTATCAGGGTAAAGGCTTCCAAACCAGTCCCCAGAGAACAAAAATAAAACCCCGGAGTTTGTTTTCTGGATTCCCTATCAAGATGACCACTAGTGTGGAAAACCCTTCCGCTGCCCAACCATGTAGCCTTTCCCCTTTCAGACATTTGCTTTGCTCCTGTCCTTCGTTTCCAGAGTATCCACCTGTCCTTCCTACGAACGGTGCCCCCCTACTCCCACCAGTCCAATGTCTGGTTCGAGATGATGCGCTTTTACAAGTGGAACCACATCATCCTCATTGTCAGTGATGACCACGAAGGGCGAGCTGCCCAAAAGAAGCTGGAGACCCTCCTGGAAGAGAAGGAATCCAAGGTCAGTACCCCCCACTCCCACCCCCCCACTCCATTGCCTAAACTTCGGTGGATACAGCAGAACCTTTAAAAGTCTCAGGCTTGTTGTATGTACGTAGAGCCGTGTGTGTAAGACACCTTCTTTCTTCCCATTGTTAACATGACTAACATTATGCTTTAAGCATCAACAGTGTCTCTTGAGTAGGAAACTTTGTACTCTTATTCATTTCACTTGCTTTTACCATGGTCAAAAACCTTCTGCATTAAAAAAAAGAGAGAGAAAACGAAACATGCAAACGAAACCGGCAACAACTGTGAAATGAGGAGAAACATAACCTGGAGCTTTGCAAATCCCCATCTCTCAGTGGCGAGTGTGCTGATGAGAGGAAGCTCTCCAGAGTAGGAAGGGAGCTGCGCAAGGACTCCTGGCCTCTTGTGGGCCAGCTGGAGTCAGAGAGGGAGAGAAAGAGAGAGAGAGGGAGAGGGAAAGGGAGGGAGGAAAGGAGAAAGGAAAGGAGAGGAAAGAAGGAAAGAAGGAAAGAAGGAAAGGAAAAAGGAAAGAAGGAAAGGAAAGAAGGAGAGGAAAAATGGGTCAGCTGAGCATCTCAAGTCTTAGCGTGGATTGTGCCGTCTGTGGGCTCCCCGATTCCTACTGGCTCGGTCTTGCTAGAATACTTTGGGGTCAGGCTTGGTCCTGGTCAGCCACAGGATCCTTGGCTCTCTTTAGGATACTTCCAGCCACTTTCACTTCCCAGCTGGCTTGCAGGCCTTTCTGCCTCACCCGCTCTCCCTAAGCCTCTTGTAGTCCATTCCTTCTAAGCTCTGGTCCGTGTTATGCTGCCAATCAATTTGCATCGTAAGGCTGACATATCCGCTTTGATAATTAGGCCCAGAGACAGTGCATCTTCTTCCGTACTGCAAAGCATAAAAAGTCACCTCTATGCTAACGCAACGGCTTGTGAGGCAAATGTTTTCTTCCATATTCCAAAAATAGTGGATTATGGTGCAGCTGTGCTGTAGCCTTTTTCTACTGGCTTCGTGGCCTTCCCTGGACGACACAGCCCATAGTTACCGGGCAGAAGCCAGAGCCGTTCTCCCTCTGCGGTTCCCACAGGCCTAGACAGGACAGGGAGGCATCCGCTAAACCTCTCTGCACACAGGCAGTGTCCGAGCAGGCAGAACTCCAGCTAAGGACAGGCTGCTCTGCTATGTGTTAGACTCCCCTCCCCTCCTCCTCCTCCTCCTCCTTGGTTGTGAGTCCCTATCCTATGCCCCAGAAACGCCAGGAGATCCTGCAAGGGTCTCTGAGGACGGCCTCCCGCTCTGACCGGCCACTCCAGGGCCTCCCAGCCAGGGTTCCCTTTGCCAGCTGACCTACGTCGGTGGCTCTGATTCCTCTTGGATCTGGTGATGCTGGCAGAAAGGGCCGTGAGACCCTCTGGGCCAATGTCGCTCCGTACAGGAGTCTCTCTCTGCAGCTCTTTCGGGATGAAAGCATCGGTCAGGTGGCGAGAGCAGCAGAAGAGGCTACTCTGGCGAAGGTCTCTCTCCTCCTCCTCCTCCTCCTCCTCCACCTCTCTCCTTTCACTCACTGACTTATCCCTCCCCAAGCTCCCAGCAGCAGCAGCAGCAGCAGAGCCAAGCAGGGCGTTCTGGCCCCCGGCCATGTCTGGGGATTGCTGTCTCCCTTACCCACTCCCCACCCCCACACTTCTCCCCTCCCCCAGCTGATTTCTCCCTGCCTGAGCCAGGGGTTCTGCCAAGGCATGTGTCCCGTGCTTGAAGCGAATAGGGTGTTTAGTGAGAATCTGACGGAGCAAGCCACGTGTTATATTTGAGCAGTCCACGTTATCTTCCGGCTGTGGCAATAACGTGTCCTGTACGGTGCCCCCTCCCTGTCCCTAGAGGTGCAATTCGCAGAGCCGCCTCCTCATCTCTGCAGAGTGCCTGGAGGCTGTTGGGGCCTGGATGGGTGTCAACAGACTCAAGCTCAACCCGGATAAGACGGAGTGGCTGTGGGTTTTGCCTCCCAAGGACAATCCCATCTGTCCATCCATTACCCTGGGGGGGGGGGAATTATTGACCCCCTCAGAGAGGGTCCGCAACTTGGGCGTCCTCCTCGATCCACAGCTCACATTAGAACAACATCTCTCAGCTGTGGCGAGGGGGGCGTTTGCCCAGGTTCGCCTGGTGCACCAGTTGCAGCCCTATCTGGACCGGGACTCATTGCTCACAGTCACTCATGCCCTCATCACCTCGAGGTTCGACTACTGTAATGCTCTCTACATGGGGCTACCTTTGAAAAGTGTTCGGAAACTTCAGATCGTGCAAAATGCAGCTGCGAGAGCTATCATGGGCTTTCCTAAATATGCCCATGTCACAACAACACTCCGCAGTCTGCATTGGTTGCCGATCAGTTTCCGGTCACAATTCAAAGTGTTGGTTATGACCTTTAAAGCCCTTCATGGCACTGGACCAGAATATCTCCGAGACCGCCTCCTGCCGCACGAATCCCAGCGACCGATTAGGTCCCACAGAGTGGGCCTTCTCCGGGTCCCATCAACTAAACAATGTCGGTTGGCGGGCCCCAGGGGAAGAGCCTTCTCTGTGGCGGCACCGGCCCTCTGGAACCAACTCCCCCCCGGAGATTAGGACTGCCCCTACTCTTCCTGCCTTCTGTAAACTCCTTAAAACCCACCTTTGCCGTCAGGCATGGGGGAATTGAAACATCTCCCCCTGGGCATGTTTAATTTATGCATGGTATGTCTGTGTGTGTGTCTGTTAGCATATGGGGTTTTTTAAATATTTAAATATTTTTAAATTTGTCTGTTTACTTATGATTTGTTTCTACATGTTGTGAGCCGCCCCGAGTCTTCGGAGAGGGGCGGCATACAAATCTAAGTAATAAATAAATAAATAAATAAACAAACAAACAAACAAACAAACAAACAAACAAACAAACAAATAAATAAATAAATAAATAAATTCAGAACAGCAGCCCCGGCAGCCCCTGTTCCTGCCAACAGCTGACCTTTCATTCAGGCCACACTGAGAGCAAGGCAGGTGCTTTGGGCCGGAGAAGGCCGCTCCAAGGGCCTCCGCCTGGAAGTCTCTCTGCCTGGCACACGGGACTTTCCCTCTGGGCGTGGGGGAAAGGCCTGGCATAAAAGGGCCCTTCCCCACACGCTGCAGACTGAGCCCCGAGTGGCCCCAAGTCCAGCAAGCGCTCTCCCTTCTGGACCAGAACCTTCCCAAAGAGCTTCCCAACGTCTACCAGAGGCTCAGGTGGGGGGGGGATCCCTTTCTCTGTTTCTCTATTGCTTGGACTGCACCGTCCTGCCCGGGATTGTTCAAAACGACGGCTCAGAGCAGTGGCACGCAGGCAGGCAGTCCCGGTCGGATGGCAGCCCTCCCGGCTGTCCTCCAAGGGGATGAAGCTGGGCTCAGAGATCCCACAGGAAGCCCCGGCTATGGTCCCTGGCAGGGCAGGGCATCCCAATGGCTCCCATGCCCTTTTCATGACGAAAGAGGGATTAGGAAGGCGGGGGGGAGGGGATTAGCCAGTCACCATAGTTCAGGAGGGGGCTCCGTTCTCAGAGCCGGGGGGGGTCCTTGTGAGGAGGAGGAGGAGGAGGAGGAGAGCTGATTGTGGGGGACGGGACCCTTCAGTTTATTCCACCCAAGCTCTTCTCCTGCTTCCCCTCCCCCCCGCCTCTCTCTCTGAAAGCTGGGGAAGGCGATGGGAAGGAGCCTCCCACCCCTCTTGCATCTGTCTGACACTTTTAGCCCCCCACCCCACCCCCCTCGAGGTCTTGTTGGATGTCCACACAGCCGTCTGAAAAGCTGCGTATCCAGATCAGCTACCCAAAGAATCTTATCTCCTCCGGCTTCCGGGAGAAATAATCAGGGTTGGCTAATAGGTCAGGCTCGGTGTGGCTATTATGGAAACTCGTGGTAGGGCTTGCCGTATGCTCCAGTGCTCGACAGTGAGAAAGGCCTAGCTGGGGTTCAGGTTCAGCTGGGGAGAGGCCAGGGCCCCCCTCTCTCCTGGGTTTTGCCTGCTCCAGGGTTATGGCGTTCCCTTTTCACAAACAGTGGAGAAAGAGTTGGATATTGGATTGCTTTACTACACGTCATTTTTTTCAACTGTTTATAATATTCTTCTGTGTCTACATATTTTTTCTGTGCACATTATTCATCAGAGTAAAAAAAGGAACTATGACAGCCTCGAACAACTATCCTATGACAGCAAGCGAGGACCCAAGGTATATTTGCATGGACAATGCACGCCGCCCACCAACCTAAGTAGCAAAATGATGAACTTGGCCACAGGCACAAGGAAAAATTAATTAAAAATCAGAATCAGAATCCAAAAAATATGTACCAAGCAAGCGAGCAAACTCCATGTTTTTGGTAGCACGTTATTTTATGTTGGGATAAGTTTGGTTTGACCCTGAGAATGGAAACGTAGCAAGGCAGCCCTGGAAACCTTTGTTTTGGAGACATGCATGTAAAGGCAATAATCGACTTGCAAGTATTTTTTTTCTTTCTTTCTTGAAAAATTGAACCAATCCCTTCCTGCGTCCTTTCCTTTCCTCTTCTCCCCACACCCGCTGCCAAAAAGAAACGGTTCCTTGGTGTGAAACCATCACTTTGACCCCTACGTCCCCAAGATGAACCTTGTTGTGCATTTCAAAAATTTTGAGTTCCCCTGGTTTATCGTTTGGTTTGGTTTTTCTGAAAAACAACACTGGTTTGAGTTTTCAATTGCATTGCAAATAAACAAATATGTATCAATGATACTTATATATGCCTTTTTTCCTCTTTTCTCTACAAATGCACGCCTCTCTTTGAGTCTTGAGTGACTGCATGCACAGTGCAAAAGTTTTTAAAAATTAAAGAGAAAACAGTATCGCTTAATATCAAAGAAAAGGGAAAAAGCCCTAGGAGAGAAAGGAAGAGAAAAAAACCAGCTTCCCTCTGCCCTTGCTCTCCGTGCCCAGCAGTGCTTTGAAAGAGGGATGGAGTTCTCTTGCCTAGAAAGAAGCATGGCTCTGACCCGGCGCCCCGGCCTTTGCACTAACCCCTCTCGCTCACACCAATTGCAGGCTGAGAAGGTGCTTCAGTTCGAACCAGGAACAAAAAACGTCACCTCGCTGCTGCTGGAAGCCAAAGAACTGGAGGCTCGGGTGATTATCCTCTCGGCCAGGTAAGCCCTGCACCTAACCGCCACCTGCCTTTCAACACTCACGTCTCATGCGCAGATGCCGGAGCCGCTGGGTACAACGGTGACCCGGCCCCTTATTCCTGGGGGCCCCTCCTGCCCTGCACCACTGGGAACGTGCAGTAGGAACGAGGTAAACGAGGCACCGGACGGAATCCAGCCACAGTCAGAATGGCTCCCGGCACAGCCGCAAAGGAAACCCCCAGGCAGGGCAAAGCGGCCCACCTGGCCAGGTGACAAGAGCTTAGAGACCAAACCAAGGAACGACAGCATGGGGCAGCCCCACCCAGACCAGCACCCCACCCCCCATTCCAGGAAGCCTCCCCAAGCCCCTCCCCGCCCTCAGGAAACTGCAGAGTGGGAGGGGGGAGGCCCGTCCTCAGTGCAGGCCAACCACGAAGGGGGGGGGCAGAGCTGAGCCCAGCAGGTCAGCCCCCCCCCCCCCGCTGCCTAGTGGCAGTTCAGCCTCGGCCTGGCACAGCCCTGGAGAGCCCCCAGGGACAGCATCCAGGTTGCAGGGACTGGTAGCCCCCACCCCCAGCACACACACACACACACACACACACACACTGTGCAGCTCAGACCACGCCTGGGATATCCTGTCCAGGGCTGGTCATCACCATACAAGGGGGACTTTTGGGGAAGAGGGCAGATCCAAGAAGGCCTCTGAAGAGCTCTTAAGGGAGCTGTGTGTGGCTGCTCTTGTGGTTTCCAGCTTGGTTTTCGCAGGCCCGAAAAACGCCTCCAAAAGGTTGTCAGGCCGCAAAAGCCTTAAAAAAAACCCAGGCACGCGAGGGCCGGCCAGCTGGTCTTCAGTTACTTTCTGATGCTCCAGCATGTACAAGGACCGGCGCCTCTGCCCTCGGCCTGCTTGTCTTCGTGCGCTCGCACACACGTTCCGCTTTGGGAACTCCCTGCGGGAAAGGCTCCCCCTCCCTGGAGGCCTAGAGGAGGCTTCCGATATGTGGAGAGCCCTCCCAGAGGTGGTGGAGGTGTCTCCTGCGCTGCCCCCTGGAGCTAGCGGTGGCCCATCCTGGAGGATTTCCAGCCAAGCCTTGGCAGCCTTGAGGATTCGGGGGGTTCCTGCCCTGGGAAGGGGGCTGCACATTGTCCATCTAGGGCTCCAAAGTCTGGATTTCTACTGGAGCTAAAATTAAAGCACAAACTTACTGTTTAAAGTTCAAACCTATTTCTGAGAAATGTAGTGCAAGTTACTCAGCCTGGAGCCCCACTGTGTTTAATACATTCTAAAAATGCAGGATTATAGTTCCAGCTACGTGAACTTGTGAAATCCAACCCGAGTCCTTCGGGATTGGGAGGCACAGAAGTCGAATAAAATGAACAAATGGACAAACTCTAAAATTCTAAATTGGGGACCCGAATCTACCACCTCTGAGAGGGGGGAGTGTTGCGCAAGTGCAGGGCATTGCATTATGAATGTGGGCACAGACCTGCGCACTCCCTTTTGGCACCACTTTGACTGGTCTAGGGGCTTCTGCCTGGGTAATTCTCCTGGGTTTCCCACCCCTCTTCTCTTTCCCTCCACACAAAGGAAGGTGAAGGGCGAAGGTCCCTGCCCCCTGCCCCCCCTCTCCCTGGACCCCTTGCCATGGGTCCTGATGCCCCTTCGGCCAGACAGTTTGTGTGGGCGCTCCCCTCCCGTGCCTCCCTCCAGAGGTGGGTCCAGCCTTGAGCCCCCCCCCCCCGGCCTTCTGCCCTGGGGAGGCCTCCCTCCCTCCCTGCCTGCCTGGGCCCCTCCACCAGGGGAGAGCCCTTGCCTTAGGGGCCCTGGAGGAAGGGAGGCAGGGCCAGGGGACCCCTCTCTTCTCTTCCAGTGAGGACGATGCCACCACCGTATACACGGCAGCAGCCAAGGAGAACATGACCGGCCCCGGCTACGTATGGCTGGTGGGAGAAAGGGAGATCTCGGGCAACGCCTTGCGCAATGCACCAGAAGGTACCCACCCCCCCGGCCCACCCGCCCCTCCTCTCCAGCCCCACGGAGGGGGGGGCACTTCTGAGTCTCTCCCCCTCTTTGACCGTTCCAGGACTGATTGGCCTGCAGCTCATGAACGGGAAGAACGAGTCTGCCCACATCCGAGACGCGGTGGCCGTGGTGGCCCAGGCTGTGCACGACCTGTTTGAGAAAGAGAACATCACTGACCCCCCTCGGGGCTGTGTGGGGAACACCAACATCTGGAAGACGGGGCCCCTCTTCAAAAGGTAGCCGGCCTCCCGCCACTCCTGCTCTTCAGGCTCCCAGAGGGGAGGGGGAGCGGTTGAGTCCCGGGGGCCGTCCCAGGCGCTCTCCCCCCCCCGGACCCTCCCGAGAGGCGGAGGGGGCTGGAGAGCCTGAACGGGGCCCTTCTCTCAGGGTGCTGATGCAGACCAAATACGCAGAGGGGGTGACCGGCCGGGTGGAGTTCAACGAAGACGGCGACAGGAAATACGCCAACTACAGCGTCATGAACCTCCAGAATAACAAACTGGTGCAGGTCGGCATCTACAACGGGAGCCAGGTGAGCAGCCCAGCCTGTGTCTTCAGTCTCCCCGTCCCTTCATCTCTCTGGAAAGGAAAGCCCTGCATTCTGCCCCCCCCCCCCACCAAGAGTATCAACCTACACGTCCCGCCTGCCCCTCCTTAGCGGCCGCAGCCTCTGCCCAGCCCAGGCGGAGCACTTTCTGACCCCCCACCCCCCCTGAACTGCACCTCCACAGTTTTTGCCCAACGACCGAAAGATCGTCTGGCCAGGAGGGGAGACGGAGACGCCGCAGGGCTACGAGATGTCCACAAAACTCAAGGTAGGCCCATGACCCCCAACGAAGGCGGCTTTATAGACGGGCTGCCCTGCCAGGCTCACCACACAGGGGGAAACGGAGGGAGAGCAGCCCCCCCCCGCCCCAGGATTGTCCCTGAGAGTCTGCTGGGGAAGGACATTGGGAGAGGGGCACTTTCGCAAGGGGCTCCCTCCGGCCTCTGTTCCCACAGATAGTAACCATCCACCAGGAGCCCTTCGTCTACGTGAAGCCCACCCTGGCCGATGGGAAGTGCAAGCCCCTGCTCAACAGCACGGGGGGCCTGGTGCAGCAGGTGCTCTGTACGGGGCCCAACGAGACCTTGCCAGGTGAGAGCCCCACCCCCACCCCACCACTGACGGGGGAAGGACGGCAGCTCCCACTTTCTCTCCACTGCCAAAATTCACTGCCAGCCACTTAAGCCAAATAGGGAGGGACACCCCCCCCCCAGGAATTTCTTCATTTCCTTCCACTAATTTTTGATAGCTATTTCAGTTTTCTCTGCAACTATGCACAGGGCAATTGGAGCACTTCAAATCAACGCATAACAACCAATATTTGCATGGCTGTCGAGCATCCCAACATTTCCCAGCCCATCTTCCCCCCTTTTTCTTACCCACATCAGACAGGGAAGCCGGAAGGAGCTTTCAACTGAACCCTCCCTCGTGCCCATACATGGGATCCTCAGAACGTGGAGGGTTGATTCTCCCTCTCTCTCTTCTTCCCTCTCTATCCCACTCTCTCTCTCTCTCCCTCTCTCCCTCTCTCCCCCTCCCTCTCCCTCTCTCCCTCCCTCTCTCTCTCTCCCTCTCTCTCTCTCTCTTTCCATCCCACATGGCCACACAGGGCGCCCCAGCGTGATGCTATGTTGCTATGGCTTTTGCATCGACTTACTCATCAAGCTGGCAAAGACCATGAATTTTACCTACGAAGTTCATCTAGTGGGCGATGGTAAATTTGGCACACAAGAACGGGTAAGAATGCTGCCTTCCTCTCAGTCTAAGTGAAGCTGAGCCCGAACGGTCAAAGTGGGCAGCAGTTCTGAAATTGCTTCGAATTTACAACTCTTGCTTATTTTTCTTTCCATTCAAAAAAGAGGGTGGTCAGCATAGTTCCCTCTAAGCAGAGCAGTGAGCAATCGCTCACTTAAAAACCATCATCAACTCAGAGTTTTCCAAACCTGCCCAGAAGCCGAGAGGGAAAGAGTGAGAGGGAAGGAGAGAGAGAGGAAGAGAGAGAAACAGATAGAAAAAAGAGAGGAAGGAAAAGAGAAAGAAAAAGAATGGGAGTAAGGAAGAGAGAAAGAAAATCAAAATCTAGTTTGAAACTAGCTCAACTATTTAAGGGGCATTTTGATATTGATAGAGTTGCCCTATTAGGAGCTCACCATTATAGACACACACTACAGTATTTTATTTTGAAATTCTCTGAGGCAAAACAGGGTGGGTTGTTTGTTTATTTGTTTATTTATTTATTTATTTATTATTTCTGTGCTGCCCAGTCCCGAAGGGACTGCCGCTCAGACACTATACTTTTCCGCCCACCCCCAAAAAAGAGGGAACACTGGTGGTCAGTCCACGTCACCCTCCTATTCAACCACCTGCCGTCCTTCAACCAAGTCCAGAGACAGCCACCACGGCCTCCGCAGGGCCGGCCCCAGTTTAGAGAGAGGGTGGGGACTGCAGTCGGTGGTTTCAGCTCCCAGAACGAGGGGCCAAAAAGGGGCCTAACGCAAGGCAGGGGGGGTCCTGTGCTGACAGCAGACAGGGGCTTCCATCAAGCAGCTGCTGTCAGGGGGGGCAGGCGCTGAGGAGCCCCGCAGACTCCGAGTGGGAGTGGGGGCAGCTGAGCGGAGCAGCAAGGGACCCCCGGCACGGAGATGTTACCCTGCCTGGCTGGGGAAGGTCTTGGTTTCTGACCTTTCCACTTAATTGGCCGCCTGAGCAACCGGCCTGAACTTCAGGAAAGAAATGGCGGGAGAGGGTGTCGGCTGTGTCCGTTCTCCCCTGACTGGGGCAAATTTTATTTTATTTTACTTACTTGACCTCTGTGCCGGCCAATCCCGTAGCACTCCGTTCCGAGAGGGCGTTTCTAGCGCTGGGTTGCTGGGTGGGGCCTGGGGTCTTTCCTTGCAGTGGTTTCGCTAGAGACGTCCCTGCTCTGCCAGGAATGACCAAGCTCGGAGAAGCTCCCTCCAGGCTCACCTGATGAGGCACCGCCATTCCCTTCTCTGCTGCTCCGACTTCCCAGACCAGGGAGGGCGGAACTTTTTTGGTTCACGTGCCAAAAGGGGGGGGGCATGGCCACACCCATTCCCTCCCCCTAGGTGCATTCGCAATCCCCCCCACTACCCCTGCGCATGCCACAATCCCTTCCCCCCCAGTCCCCACACAGCTCTGACAAAAAAACAGCCAAGCGGGCAAACCGGACGTTCAGATAAATGGACTTCTGCTTTGCCTGTTGTGCTATTTATGGCACTACAGAGCCTTCAGGGAAGCTTCCGGAATCCCCAGAGTGCGAGAAACAGCACAACAGGCAAACTGGGAGCCCATTTTTCTTAATTTCCGGTTTGCCCGCTTGGCTGTTTTTTGCACTCCGGGGCTTCCCTGACACCTCCAGAGGGTGAAGCAGCCTTCTTCCCCTGCTGGAGCTGACATAGGGCAATGCCTGGCAGGTCCTGCGATGGGGCTTCGTGTGCCAGCTGCGGCACACGTACCATACGTTCGCCATCACAGCTGGTGGCCAGACTCACCTGAGAGGGAGGAGCTTGGGCATTCAGGGAGAGGGCTCTTTCCGGACAGCCCTGTGCAGTGGAATGACCCTGGCTGGGGCTCTAACTGCAGGTGAACAACAGCAACAAGAAGGAGTGGAATGGGATGATGGGGGAGCTGCTGAGCGGCCAGGCCGACATGATCGTGGCACCACTAACCATTAACAATGAGCGGGCTCAGTATATCGAGTTCTCCAAGCCTTTTAAGTACCAAGGACTGACCATCCTCGTCAAGAAGGTAAGGTGCAAATACCGGCAGGGCAAAATGGTAGCCAAGCCCAGGAAGAGCAGTGGGAGCTAAGCTGAGGATGGGCAGGCAGAGCCGTGAGTAAAAGGGCCTGGGCCAAGGGTCAGCCGCTGGCCACCCTGCCGCAGCAACGGCGGCCTCCTCCGGAATGAATACCCAGCCAAAATTAACTGTAATCCTAGCAACAAGTGGAGGGGAGCTGCAGAACGAAAATTTAACAGCAACCTCTTTGATACGGTGTGGATGGTCCTTTTGCTTTCCAGCCAATTCTGACAAACATAGCAATAGCAACAGCCCTTAACACTTATATACCGCTTCCCAGTGCTTTGACAGCCCTCTCTAAGCGGTTTACAGAGGGTCAGCCTCTGCCCACCCCACCCCAACATTCTGGCTCCTAATTTGACCCACCTGGGAAGGAAGGAAGGAAGGAAGGAAGGCTGAGTGAACCTTGAGCCGGTGGTGAGATTCAAACTGCCAAGTTGCTGGCAGCCGGCAGTCAGCAGAAACAGCCTGCAGTATTGCATGCTAACCACTGTGTGGTCACCACGGCTCTTGAATGGACCCTCCATGTTTGGGGGCAGCCAGTCCCAAACAAGAGTGGCAGGGTAAGAGAGAGGCCGCGATGGGCCGCGTCGGCCTGATCCCCGCTGTTTTCGGCAGATTTCATGATACCAGCTGGAGAGGGCCCACCCCTTGCAGGCTTTCCCCAGCCGTGGCCTCCTCCTGTCTTGCAGGAAATTCCCCGCAGCACCCTGGATTCGTTCATGCAACCTTTCCAGAGCACCCTCTGGCTCCTGGTGGGGCTGTCAGTCCACGTGGTGGCCGTGATGTTATATCTGCTGGACCGTTTCAGGTACCCAAATCCTGAGAATGGGGAGGGAGACACGGCGCGTGTGTGGCTGTGGCTGTGGGTGGGGCCTCTGCAAATGGAGATGCGGGGATACAGGATGTTGCTCCCCATGAGAAATCCAAAGGCCATCAGTTCACGAAGCAGCAGCCACTGGACCGTCGCAGGGTAGGCGTCCTTCGCATGATTTGTGCCCCGTCCCCTTGGAGGGAAGGGCAGGCCAATCCAGAGGCTGACATGCTGCTCAAAGCCAGCCGGGAGGTCCGAATGCCTTCTTCCACTTGGCCACCCTCAGAGTTTCAGGCGGTGGGGCAAACTGGAAGCTGCTCGATGGGGCGGAAATCAGCCGAGCGACCTGGCTTCCTTTTTTGCAGCCCCTTTGGCCGATTCAAAGTGAACAGTGAAGAAGAGGAAGAGGACGCCCTGACGCTTTCCTCGGCCATGTGGTTTTCCTGGGGGGTCCTTCTGAATTCTGGCATCGGAGAAGGTGAGCCTCCAACACCCGCTCCCCCCCCGCACCATCCGAGGGCAGAACGCGCTCATCAGAGGTGTCCGTAGGAGCGTCTCCCTAGGAATGCCCTCCCTAGATCCGGACACTTGTTACTCATTTGTTTTTGGTTCTTTTTCCTTTGGGGTCATTACGTTCCATGTCTGCCCCTCCCTCTCCAACCTCAGTGGATTCCTCCTTTCTTTACTCTCTCATCAGGTGCCCCAAGGAGCTTCTCGGCTCGGATCCTCGGCATGGTCTGGGCTGGTTTCGCCATGATTATCGTGGCCTCCTACACTGCCAACCTGGCTGCTTTCTTGGTGTTGGACAGACCAGAGGAACGAATCACTGGCATCAACGACCCTCGGGTAAGGGGAACAGCAGACAGACATTCTGCTCCCAAGGGGGCCTGTCGCTCAGGAGAGGCCACTTAAGCAGTTCAGTGCACAGAACCAAGAACCAAGAGGGTGTTGCTCAGGGTCAGAAGCAAGAACTGTCAGGGAGGGAGGCTCCCTGGCCCTGACCATCCAATATAGCCCTGGTTCAGATTTGGCGGAGGGCCAAGAGGGTGAAACCTTCCTGTTCTTGTTCCCCAGCTGCGAAACCCGTCGGACAAGTTCATCTATGCCACTGTGAAGCAGAGCTCGGTCGACATTTATTTCCGGAGGCAGGTGGAGCTGAGCACCATGTACCGGCACATGGAGAAACACAATTACGAAAGTGCTGCGGAAGCCATCCAGGCTGTTCGGGACAAGTGAGTGTTGGCCTGCAGTGCGCCTGTCCCTCCCACAGCTTCTCCTGTCCGCACTCTTTCCCGGAGTAAAGGATGGGTCAGCGTGGCCCCTTCCGGCCTAGCTGCCCTTAGAGCAGGAAAGGGGCTCCAGGAAGCAGGCCAGGCCCGGATGCTCTCTGCAGCCACTTTAGGCCCACCTCTGCTTTGGGGTGGTCCAGCCACAGTAGAGGCAGCAGTGGGCTCAGGAGGCTGCCCACAGAGAAAGGGGCAAGAAGGCACAGAGGGCGGATGGCTGAGTCCCCCATGGACTTCATGGCCCTCCTTCCCTCTCCACCGCAGCAAGCTCCACGCATTCATCTGGGACTCGGCGGTGTTGGAATTTGAAGCCTCCCAGAAGTGCGACCTGGTGACCACAGGGGAGCTGTTCTTCCGCTCCGGCTTCGGGATCGGCATGCGCAAAGACAGTCCCTGGAAACAGAACGTCTCCCTGGCCATCCTCAAGTCTGTACTCTCTCTGGGGGGGGGAGGGAGCAGGGGGCTTTGGGGAAGAGATGGGTGGCATCCTTTGCGCATGGCCACGGGGAGACCCCAGAAGGCGGGATCACTCTCACAACACTAGAATTCAGTAATTGACAAACCCCTGGGTCAGAGCCCTACGCAAGCCCCACTCCAATTAATAATGATAATAATAACAATAACAGTAATACCCACTCACCGATGGCAGCAGGGAGGAGGAGCGCGGCTTCCCTCATTGCAGCCCTCGGCCGCTGCCCCATTTCAGATCCATCTCCTGATACAAGGAACAGGGAAGGGTAGCCGGTCATCCCATAAAAACACCGTGGGAGAGCTCTTGGGGGGGGCGCGTGGAGGAGTCCTTACTGGGAGAGAAGGGAGAAGGGTCCAAACCTCTCCCCGCTGGAGGGCTTAGCTGGGGTTGCCCTGGGAGGGCTCCACATGGATGGAAGCAGGGGCAGCTTCCTCCTCTCGCGAGTCACCCCTACCGCCCCCTTCTCCTTCCAGCCTCCACGAGAATGGCTTCATGGAAGAACTGGACAAGACTTGGGTGAGATATCAGGAGTGCGACTCCCGCAGCAATGCTCCGGCAACGCTCACCTTCGAAAACATGGCAGGTAAGCTGGCTGCTCCTCACCTGCTTCGCAATCCCCTTGATGCTGGCCGTGGCTGTAGTAAATCAGCCTTTTTCTGGTTCAGCATAATAGACTGAAAAACTAAACAATTGAATTGGATTTGCGCGGCCAAAGACCTATCCGTTCAACAGCTGAGCAGTCTTTACACCTGAGTGACCGTAGCCCCAAGATTTCCGAGTGGCAGGGGTGGTAGTGGAGGAGAGGCAGAGCCCAAAGGCCCCCTACTGGAACTGGGCCGGGTTTGGTCCCCCCCTGGGGTTGTCCTTTAGGCCTTAGAGCCGGACTCGGACATCAGCCTGGCCGTGTTGCCTGCCGTGTCACCTGCCATGTGCAAAAGCGGGCCACGGTGGCTGAAACCGTCTGCAGCTCTCGGCAGCCTGGAAGCTGCAGCCATGACAGCCGGTTCCCTGTGGCTGAGCCATGGGACGATGGGACGTAATGCGGCTTTGCTCCAATGCCGCTCGTCATGGAGCAAACGGCTGTATTGTCCCTTCAAATGGGATTCCGTTGCCTGCAGTTCTCAGAGGGTCGTGGCGGAAACAAACACGCGAGCATCCACCCGTGGGCATTGCAGGGCACAGTGAGGAGCGGGCATGCTCACCTGCCTCAGCCGGGAAAGGGGGAAACCTCCCAAGGCCCAGCCCCGTTTTTGACCTGGGGAACATTGCCAGGGCTGCTCGTACGGAGAAGAGTAGCCCAGGGGTCCTCGGGCAGCACCGCAGCTCTGGGAGCCCGGGAGATGGCAGAGTCCCTCAGCGCGAAGGCTCCGACAAAGCGGGGGGGCACGGCGAGGGCAGAGCTGGCGGGAGCGCGGCGGCCTCTGTCCAGGTGTCCCCTGTGGGCTAACCTTCCTGCTTGTTTCAGGTGTATTCATGCTGGTGGCTGGAGGTATTGTGGCCGGGATATTTTTAATATTCATAGAAATAGCATACAAAAGGCATAAAGACGCCCGGAGGAAACAGATGCAACTGGCGTTCGCGGCAGTTAATGTGTGGCGGAAAAACCTGCAGGTAGGACAGACCGTTTTTAGAGCGACACCTCCACAACAGGTGCGGTTTTTTTTGTTTCCCATTACTTCACCCAACCAGTGACTACAGTGCTATGTGGCATGCAGCAGTTCCACGGGGTTGGGGTGGGTGGGGCGGGGAGGGGGGAGGGTGTTATGCACCCCCCACCCCCAACGGGTCTCCTGCTTTCTGGGGAGGCCAGAAGTCTCTGCAGACCCAGCGATCGAACGGCCCCTGGCTAGGGCCCAACGGCTGCCCTTGCCCTTCTCTCCCAGTCCAAGGCTAGGGAAGGTGGTGGCCCCCTAAGGCCGCGATTGGGGGAGCACTTACAGGAAGGAGGTCTTAGGCGGTCCCTAGGCACCCCCCCTCCCACGGCCCTAGTTCCAGCCAGGGTCCCTCTAGCATCCCCACAGTTGTCAGAGGAGGGGAGTAGAAGGGATGGAAACCTCTCCTGACCCCCACCCCCATTTGCACCATTTAGGCCCCAGGGGCAACGTTTGCAACAAACACGCTCTCCCCTCTCGCTCCTCCTTCCATGGCCCATCTGTGGCTCATGCCCCCCCCCACCCCCATGTGGCCTGTGCAGAATCTGCCAGTGCCACCCCTAAAACCAACCAGGTTTGGGCCATCAAATCAGAACGCCTGTTGCTAAGGTGCCCAGCTGCTGGTTTGCACCCCCCTTCCTTACAAACGGTGTGTCCGCAGCCCCCCCTTGTTTCACAGAGGAGCCCAAGGGGAGTGGGCTGGGGGCAGTTCCCTTGTCTTTGTACAGAGAAGGGACAGCGGAGAGAGAGTCCGGCAGGGCCTCCCCCACCTGCAGATGTGCCTGGCGCTGCTGACGCGCATTCGAGGCTTTTGGGGAGGGGGGGAGGAATGCCAGGAGAAGGCGAGCTGGCCAGTGGGGAGCCGCCCACCAACTCAGTGAGCCGTGGAGTCCTTGCCTGCCCCCACCCCTGCCCCGCAGTCGTGCAGAAGGGGTCAATCCAGAACCAGAGCACATTGGTCACTGCCATTTTTCACTTGCCAACTTTCTAGAAAAAGCCCTGGGCCATGGGGGGAGGGGAAAGAACCTGTGGGGCGGTCACTCGAGCATGCCACCCCAGGGGTGATAAATAAAGAGAGAACGATGCTAAGCGATCCGTTTGACAATGTAAGACTTTTTCACAGGAGGATTCCTCAGACCACTAGTATCTGGTACATTGCTAGAAGGTAGGCAAGTGGAAAGACTTCTTTCTTCAAGAAAAAAAATATATATACAAAAAGCAAATATATCTATAACTTTCTTTGTTTGGTTTTATTTTGCTACCTGGGGAAATCACAGTTTTGCCATGGCTATTTTTGGCAATGCCGTGGGAAGGCCAAAAAAAAAAGGGGAAAAAAGAAAAGAAAACCCAAAACGAAACCCCCTCCCCCCTCCCCTCCCCCCTCCCCCGCTAGCTTTTCTTTTTCTGTGCATGCGCGTCGGAGTCCTGGAGAATCACTGGAAAGGAGGAGGAAATGCATCCCCACGCATGCCCCATGCACCAGTGGGATACATTTTTGGTCACCCCGTCACGGGCTGGTAGAACCACACCTGGTTTCGCCTTTTCCTCTCCCAAAGGGGTTAAAGAGAAAAAGAATGGGAAGAATTCGGACCGGCCCCACCAGAAAAGCAAGTCCCCCACGGTGCTGACCAGGTTTGACTGCCTACCACCCAACAGCTGCCTTTTCTCCCTCTTCATTCTGTTCCTTTGAGTTCCTGGCATCCTTAAGTATCATCCAGAATTTGTAACGCTTTGCTTTCTTTTCCTTGTTTGAGCTTTAATTTCAAGAGATTTTTGTTGTTTTATTCTTTTCATTTTACTTTATGTTAAAAAAAACAGTTCAAGTTTTACGCCAAGCATCACTGAAATTTTTGGAATACTTTTTTTTAACATACAATGACCTTCTCTTCCAATGCAGTCCTCTCTCTCTCTTGTGGCCGTAGGATTCACCTTCAGAAAAGGCCCTGAGCATTTTTATTTAGTGGTAGGTGAAAGTGTCTCCCCCCTCTCTCTAGTTAGACCATCTGTGACAGACAGACAGACAGACAGGAAGGAAGGAAGGAAGGAAGGGGCAGGGAGCGAGAGGCTCCCCTAGGGACCAACCCACGCAGGACGCCCTGGCTGTGTCTCTCCCGGGGAGGCCAGTGGCGCCACCAAGGCCTCTGGCGTGTATCAAGTGCAGGGGAAATCCAGCCGCTGCCTCTGCCCCGACCCCTCCCCGCCTCACGCCCACCTCAAGGGGATCCTTTCCACCCCATCTCAACCTAGCTCCGAAGGAGACCTCCAGACCGATCGGCCCCCGCGTGATTCCCAAGCCAAGTGTCAGGGCCAGGTGTATGTCTGGGACGGAGAGCCATCAGGAGATGGTAGGCATTGTCTTGGCCCTAGAAGACAGACCAGAGGTGTGTTATCCAGGATCGTGTCATGGGGCTGTGTTCACCAAGCCACCCGACGGAGATCTAATCGCTTATATACATATTCATTTTAGGATAGAAAAAGTGGTAGAGCAGAACCAGACCCTAAAAAGAAAGCCTCTTTTAGGTCCATCACCTCCACCCTGGCCTCCAGCTTCAAGAGACGTAGGTCCTCCAAAGACACGGTAAGAGGAACAGAAACAATTGTGCCCTCTTTCTTTTCTCACTCTCTCTCTCTCTCCTTCTTCTACCATCCCATCAACTGCCACACACCCATCCCGAAGCTGCCCGTGTGGCCTACCATAGCCTCATGTCCGTCCAGAGTCGGTCGGGTCGGTCGGTCGGTCAGTCAGTCAGTCAGTCAGTCCCGTGTCCCTTGGCAAGCTTCAAAGCCGAAGAGGGCAAAAGAGGTTGTGAATGCTTTGTAGTCTTCTGTGAAGAGTTTAGAGATAACTGCAATGAATTTCTTGTTCCAGTTTACTTATTTATTTATTTTGGATTCTTTTCTTTCATTCTGTTTAGAATTGTGGTTTAAGTTTTGCTCACTTTACTGATACCAACAAAAATCAGCTCTCCCCCCATTCCCCCACTGTTTTGAGTGTTCCTGTCCCTCTTTCTCCCTATATGCTTAAAAGCGGTTACCGACCCCTCCTGCACTCACAGCCCCCTCCCTCTAAATTCTCCCTTTCTAAATCTGGGCAATGTCTCACCTCACACTGAGCACGTGTTCATTGTATTCTTTACTTGTAACTTCTGTTTGTGTTTTTCCAAAGAAAGAGGACATTTTTTTAAAAAATTGTTTTACTTTACTTTTTGTGTGAATAAGTGGCAACAACAGTGTCTGCTTGTAACACTCCGGCTGTGCCGGCTGACCACCAATAATCCTTTGGAGTGGCAGAGCTCTAGAAAGCAACGGTTGCTGCTGTGCACATCTCCCCCAAACCTTAGCAATCCAGCTCAAGGAGAGAAATGCTCCTCTCTGGAGCGGCTGGTGGAAACGCTTGCTCTCAGCTCTCTGCTTTTCGACATGCCCCCCTCCCCCCCCAGCAGGGCAGGGGCACCGGGCTGCATGTAGAAAGGGCGCACGGGAGGGCCCCTCCCGCCTGCATGAGGTGGACTGGACCCCATGTTACTACTGCATGTTGAAATGTTTGCGAAGGAGGAAATGGAATTTCTCTTTTCTTGCTCTGTAGCACAACACCAGGAATTGGCTCACAAAACTGTTTCTTGCAGTGAGCTTAAATAAAACTTTTAAATATTTATTTTTATTTAAAATTTCCTTTTCAGGGAGGGCATAGCTCATAAGAGTGTTTTTTTCAACTGCAAGAAGCTACTAGGAAAGTGGGGAGTCCCAGCGACCCCCCTCCCTCCCCAATGTCAAGGCAGAGAAAGCTTCTCTCTCCTGCCCAGCAGGGAAGCCTGGACCCATGGGGGGAAGGACATTTAGATGCCAAAGTGACTATTCAGGAGGCAACTGGACTTCCCTGACTCTCCTGTTCAGTCCAGTTGCCTCTTGAAAAACCACTCTTGGGACAGACAACCACGACCTGGGAGGCGGAGAATCCCTCCAGATGTTTATCCCCAAACTAACCTCTGCCAAGGGCACCCTGGGGCAAAGCTTTGAAGACACATCGCTTTGCTAAGGGCCAGGGAGCCCTGCGGAGGGCCAGGGGACTGACGGTGCTCCCTACGCCCCCCCACCCCCGGGATGAGCAGGGCCGAGGGGCCGTCCGTCTTTCGTTCTGCTGCTCCTTCCACAGGCCCCACGGAAGGTCTCCCGGCCACTGCTCCCTCACAAGCGACGGGCAGGAAAGAAGGCCAAGAGGAGGCTCCGGCCGGGCAAGGAGCTGCAGCTCTTTGGGAAATGGGGGCTGGTCCACGAGGCCCCCACGGCCCTGGAGCCCTTTGTCCTAGGTGGGGGTCTCCCTTCCCATCAGCACCCGGGAGAATGGGTACCTGAGGGGCAGAGAAAGGATTCTCCTCTCCAGGGGAAAGAGGCAGACCAGGAAGGGGGGGTACCAGCTGATGGGGGCCCCCAGGCACCGCCAAAGGCCAGGCCAGGCTTGAAGGGGCGGCCTCCCCTCAGGCAGGCCTGGGGGCTTTGGGGCCTGGGGGAAGTCCCCCCGGACGACTTCCACTGGGGCGGCCCACAGCCACGTCCTTTGCCAGGGCTGGCTGGGCCTCTTCTGCTCAGGAAAGCAGCCAGGCCTCCCTCCCCGGTTCAAAACGGCCTCCGGGGGAGACGGCCAGCAGCCAGAAACCTCTGAGGGAGAAGCGGCTCCTCCCTTCCGGAGCCCCTCGTCCATCCCACCATCCACGGGGGTCAGAGGGCATTTCCATTTCCAGGCTCCCCAGAGGAAATGGGCTGGAGATGTTCTCCAAGGAGGCCGGAGAGCCCAGAGCCTGTAAAACTTTTATAAATAGGATCTCATCCTTGACCCTCACACCGACCCACGAGGAAATTCTGGGCTGGGGGAAAGTGGCACAAAATTAGCTGGTGAAGCTCACGGACCCCCCCAGGTGTCTGTCCAGCCACGATAGGAGCCAGAGGCCGGGCTGGGCTTAATCCCAGGGACAAAATCATCAACAAGCATAAGAAGAAAGAGGCACAGCCGCTGGCCAAGTGGACAGATGCACAGCGGCTGCATTTGGGGGCCGTGGAAGGACGGGCAGGTGGGCGGGGGAGGGAAGTGTCCTCCCTCTTAGACTCCCGTCCCAAGTGCAGGAGACAGACAGGCAGGTTGACATGCGATGGGGGGAGGGGCATGCTTGGTGAGTTGGTGGCTCAGGCTTCTCGGAGGTTTGTTGGGTGGGCAAGGTGGCATTCTGTGGGGCACAGCTGGATTTTGCCTTGAACTCTGGGACTGCAGCCAATGCCTCTGTAATAGACCATGTGCCCTTCATGCGCCTGCTCCCTACAGACAGCCCCGCGATGTCACCACGCCCAGCATCCGTGAGCCGCGGTGCAGATAGCCCTGTAGAGACTCCCGGCTTCAGGAGCTGCTCAGCACAGGGTGGGCTC
Source organism: Erythrolamprus reginae (assembly GCF_031021105.1). Taxonomy (NCBI): domain Eukaryota; kingdom Metazoa; phylum Chordata; class Lepidosauria; order Squamata; family Dipsadidae; genus Erythrolamprus; species Erythrolamprus reginae. The sequence continues at coordinate 213,268 of NC_091957.1, forward strand.
TTGTCCTGAATGTTGATTGACTTTTGTCCTGTACCCACGTCCTGTATTACGGGGGTCTGTAACGGGCAAGGAGCGTGAGGGCCCAGGCAGGGGCGAAGGGCAGGCCCAGAGACCCCGGGAGGAGGGCGCCAGGGGGGCGGGAGGAGGGGGGGAGTGGGGGTGGCACGAGCATCCTCTGAAATGTCCCCTGTCCACAGAGAAGAGACGCTGACTGGCCAGACGTTGGTGGAACTCCAGGGCTGCCACGGCTGGAACGTGCCAGGAGGGGGTTAGTGGCTCTCCAGGCGGTTGAACCAAGAGGGCCGCAGAGGCTGTCGTGTAACACGTCCACCCACCCCACCACCCTGTCCCAGGCGGGGGGTCCCTGAGAGGTGATGCGGGTCTCTGCTGTCCTGGCAGGAGGCAGGCAGGCGGGGGAGGCCGGCGCAAGCAGGGCCAGGAGGGAAGACAGCAGGCCAGCTCGGGGGGGGGGCAACGATGGGGGCTCTGCCACCAGGCAAGGGAGGGGCAGAGGGGGCTGTGGGCAGCCCCTTCGCCTTTCACTCCTGTGTGCCAATCGCTGTTTTTTGTTTTGTGTATTTTAAAGAAGGGGGGCTGCAAGAGCACTTTCTAAACTCTCTGGGGCAAGTAGCTTTGGACTCTAACAAATTCCCCCGCTCACGTTCCCCAAAAGGTTTTCCTCAGAGAGACCAAACAAGCGAAGTGGCCCTTCCTGGGCACCGGCCCTCCTCCTCCTCCAGCAGGGACAGCAGAGACCCTTTCAGGGGCCTTGTCTCCACATGACACCCCTCACACTTAGCAATTATCTTCCCAATTTATCCGAAACCAAGCTCGCTGAGCTGCATCGCTCTCTACTCCCTGGCCACTGAAGCCACGTCCCAGGGTGGTGCTAAAACGTAGGGGGAGAGGGCCACCCACTCCTGGTGGCTCTGGGGAGAGGCTTTGGGCCCTGCCCTGGCCAGGACCCCCTGGTGGGCTGCACCCTGCGCTGGGGGCCTCCCACTGGCAAGCGCAGGCTGTGGCCCAAAGCCAGGGGCAGAGGCGGTCCGTGCATCATCGCTCAGCGACCTCCCGCCGGGAGCTGCGTCTCAGTGGCCTCAGCTGCTTGTGGCCAGCCCCGCCTCGCCTAACATCTGGCCCGTCTGTCTGTCTGTTTGTCTCTTGCAGCAGTATCACCCCACCGACATCACTGGGCAACTCAATCTCTCTGACCCCTCGGTCAGCACCGTGGTGTGAGGCCTCGGGACAGACCAATGGAGACTCCGGGGGCCTTTGACACCCACCCGCGGTGCCTGCATTGCTCTCTCCCCTCCGGCCCCGACAGACCCCTGCTTCTCCCAAGGGTGGCGGCCTCGGGATGGACGACCGGGAGCACCTCCGCCTCTCCCAGGGAATGGCCTCGACCGACGCCCCCCTCCTCCAAGGCACGCAGAGGCGGCTGTCCTGAGGGAGACCCCCAGCCGGGGGAGGGCAGATGGCACACTCAGCAAAGCCGTGGGGAAGCGCCTCGCCCTCCCCCCACGCCTGCACCGGACCTTCTTCAGCCCACCTCCCTTCACACGACTGTTTCCAGACTGCATCAGGGGGCCCGAGAAAAGGCCCCCAGCCCCACAGCTCACGGTTCCCTTCGTTTATATATAGCGTCCTGTAAACAAGGCCTTTGTGAAGGTGCCAGCGTTCCCTCAGGACACCCACGGGTGGGGGAATCCGCTCTGACCACCTCTTAGCTCCTCTGTGAAGCAGAGCTTTAGCCAGCCCCCCCCTGCCCCCCCCTCCCCTGGCAAAGCAGCTTTTCCGGCAGGACGGGATGTTCCCAGCTTCTCTGCGACTCTTGGCTGGCTGCCGATCCAAACCTCCATCTCTGCAGAGGCGCTTTCCAGTCTCTGCCCTGGACGGACGGACGGAGGGACGGACACTGGCGCTGACCCCTGGGCTCGTCTGCTGGGCTGGGATCAGGGGGAGCCCCCTGGAGTTGTTCCTCTCTCTCACGCCCTTGGCCAAGATCGCCTTTTGCACCCAGAGGGTCCCGGCTCTTCCCCCCTCTGGCCTCAGAACAAGACCCAAGCCAGCCAGTTCCCCTGCCAGGCCTTCTGGCTGCCCAGCTTAGAGTGGTGCTTCAAGACCCACATTGACCCTCACCATATTTTTCATTCCCCCACTCAGGAGGACACGCCTGTCCTGTCCTCTAGGATGGCTATGAGCTTGGCTGAGGTGACCCTATAAAAATAACCTACAGGTGTTAAATTGGAACCCAAAATTTGGTCTTGCAAGTGGGGGTGCAGGACCCCCAGTGCAGATTAAGATAATCCCACTTTGCTCACAGATTATCTGCTCTGTGGAGAAGCGGAAGCGCTCGTAAACCTGCTGCCCTCCATGTCGAACGGTCAGAGCCCAGGGAGGGGCAGCCACAGAGGCCTGGGCAGCTCTGAGCAAGCAAGGGCAGGGGGTCCTTCTGAGGATGCCTGGGAGGGTCAGGGGACCCCGGGGTGGAAAGCAAAGTAGTGCCAACTTGGGGGGCCTTTCAAGAGCTCCCAGCTTGGAGGAGGCACCTCCCCACAGGGCCACCGCCTGCCCCTTCTACCTGACCATCATAACCATTCCCCCCCCCAACGTACCCTTCAACCTGGATCCTAATTTACCCACTTGGCCTGTGTGCACCCTGGTGCATTCTCTACCTGCTTCCTCAGAGGCGGGCCCATGGCATTCCCTGGGACCTTCTCCTGGGTCAGCAGGGATGGAGCTGTAAGTCCAACCAGGCTTCTTGAAATAAAGCGCACGGCCTTGGACAGGGGCTCAGAGTCACTATTCACTAATTAAGAGTTATCGTATGTACAGTTCTGCAATGAGTTTTTGTAATAGTGA